>NC_041218.1:2765982-2808057 GCF_002837175.3 Physeter macrocephalus | reverse complement strand
GCAGAGAGGATGGGGGGCAGACGCAGAGAGGATGGGGGCAGATGCAGAGAGGATGGGGGCAGATGCTGGGAGGATGGGGGACAGATGCAGAGAGGATGGGGGGACAGATGCAGAGAGGATGGGGGCAGATGCTGGGAGGATGGGGGGAGCTGGAGCCAGGCTAGGAGCCATCTTCATCCATGAAGGCTGGTAGACCCAGAGCAGGAGTTGGGGAGGAGGTGGTAGATTTGGGGTGGGGGCAGTATGGTGAAAGGTGATACAGCAGAGATGCAAATGCCAGGGGGATGTGGGACAGGAAGACAGCCCCCAGGAAGTGGCGGAGGGTGAGTGTCAGCTTCCTCCGTGAGAGCTCACTGGGGCGCTCAGAGCATCTTGGGTAAAGGAGGGATGACTGGCCATCAGTCAGTAGCCCTGCTGCCCTGGGGTGTAGAAAAAGGCGACAGGAAGAGACAATTCAGGGGAAGATCTACTTTTAATTTATGAAAAGGGAGAAAGCGCCCAACTGCCCACCTTTTCACTGAGATGATTAGTTAGATGAAGAAATAATCATGTGCTGTCCCATTCTTTTGGGTCTACATTACTGGAAAAGTATGAAATTAGTCTATTTGGGGGGTATACTTCCCTCTGAGTGCTTAATTTTGTAAGGAATTCTGGCAACGCAGGTCCCGAAGACCCAATGGTCACATCTCCCTTTGCCACCAAAACATAGGAAGTGGAGCTTACAGTTGGCTTCTTTGTAAATATTTCCTTTAAATCTGAACGTTGGCCTGAAGGATTTCTTCAAGCAGCCTGGTTACTAATTTTACAGTGCTCCCCCCAAAAAAGAGCGCTAGTAGTTGGATTTTGGGGTTTTTTTCTCAGTTGAAATGAATCTTCTAATTCCCCCTGGTAGAGCAAGTCTGTTTATGGGGTTTGGATTTGTGTTTTGTATTATCCATAAAGCTTTTTCCATTTCCTAAAGTGCTTTTGAGAACGTTTTGTAGCTTTACTAATAGTAGCAAATGTAGTCGATTGATTTTTTTGGAAGCATTTCAGGATGAAATCATGGATTAGTATTCATTTTAAGACTGGAGGCTAAGCAGGGGAGAAGTTGAGCCAGACCAACTGGCCAGCACCTCTGACAGGGGTACCAGAGTGGGGCTCTAACTTGCTGTGTGGCCTCGGACCAAACCGTTAGCTTCCCTGTGCCTCATTTGTCCTCTAAACAAGACTGCTTATTTCTATTTGCTTTAGGGCAGGAGTTCCTCACCTGGGTTCTGTGAATTTGGGTGGGAAAAATTCATCCATGCTTTCCTCACCTCTCTCTAACTGAAATTTACCAGTTCTATTCATTATGAAATAGACATAATGATGCTACAGCACGATTGTATTGCCTGTGACATTGTTGCCAATTTAAACCACGATATTTTTGTATCATGTTACAATTGTTGCAGATAATAATATCGTTTCTGCTCTGTGTCTGCTGCTTCAGAATCGGTGATTAGACCTGCTGCTGGACCTTGTTAGTTAACGTATCGGTAAAGAAGCACACAGCACAATTAAAATATATATTATAACTATTTTAATCTAATTGGTTTCCTTGAGGTCTTGTGTATTTCATTTTACGCATTTAAACATCTTTGTCTAAGGAGGGTTCCCGGGGCTGCCATGGCGTTAAAAAAAAAGGTCAAGAAGCTCTGCTTAGAGGGGTATTGAGGGGGTTGAACATTTGCTAAAGGACCAGCGGCTCTTTAGGGCAAAAAGGGGGAAAGGCAAGTTCAGAGAACAGTGTTGCTATTGCAACGATGAACTCAGTGAAATGGCTCTGGGGGGGGCTCAAGGGCTCTGGGGTGACTTCCTGACCTGTCCGTGTTCAGAGCAGCCGGTTCCTGCAGGATGGCGTCTGGGCCACTCTTCCCGGGTCTGACTGTGCTGGCACACGTGGGCACCGCATCAGCCACCAGCACCCGTCCGTGTCGGTGACCCAAAGTCGACGGCATGGCCCTGCCTGGTGCCCAGCCCCTGCCGCCCATGCAGCGCACGGTGGGCTGTGTCCTTCTGCCACACTGCCGTGCACTTCCCTGTCGGGATCTTAAAGAGCCGTGTGGCCCTGGGCAAGCCCGGGGTGCTACCCCCAAAGTCCTGCTCGCGGGGACGCAAACTCGTGTCGACGACTGTGCGGGGCTGCCTAGGGGCTCCGGACCCCCTTCCCGCGTCAGACACCAGGCACCCCAGGGAGGCGCTGGCACTGCAGCCAGGACACCTGGGCCTCTGACCCGGGTCACACTTTCTTTCCAGACCCTGCTTTCTTTTTCCTTCAACGTTTTGGCCGCGCTGCAAGACACGTGGGAGCCTAGTTCCCCGACCAGGGATCGAACCCAGGCCCCCTGCATTGGCAGCGCAGAGTCCTAACCACTGGACCGCCAGGGAAGCCCCAGCTCCTGGTCTCCTCATCTCCAAGTGGAGATAAGAACTGTATTTCTAAACTAGGTCATTGTGAGGGTAACGCCGCGCGGCGCCCGTGGAAGGGGTCTGTAAACCGTAAAGGGCTGTGCCGTGTTCACCACGAGAGCTGCGGTTGTCAGAGCAATGCAGCGCTCACTGGGCAGGTGGGGGGCGTGTGGCGTGGCTCAGCCTGACGCTGGGTGACCAGCCCCCCGGCCCACAGCCCGGGAACCGCTCCAGGCGGGTGTGGGTTGGTCCAGGTTCCGCTGTCCTTGGACTGAAGACAAAGGAATTTGCCAAACAGGGCAGAGCTCTCCTGGGTGCCAAATCTCCCCAGGAGGACCGGCGGTGTCCTAGGACTCCGAGGGCGTCGTGGGTAATGGGGACCTAAGGCCTCCCTGGACCGCGAGGAACTGGCCTCACGAGGGCCGCGTGGGGACCCAGGGCAATTCACACGCCCTATGCCAGCACTCCCGCTTCTGGAGAGTCACCCACAGGGAATCCCCTCGAATTTGCTAAAGTCTCAGCCACCAGAATTCTCCTCTGCCTTGTTCACAATGATAAAAATATCGAAAATAATCTAAATGACCTAACATAGGAGATTAAATACACGTGACGCGCGTGATACGGGAGGTGAACACTTGGCAGCCTCCAGAGTTCATGGTGTAGAAGAAGGTGGAACGACATGGAAAGGATCTCACAGCACGTTGAGTGAAAAGGCCAGTCACAGGGCAGGAGGAAAGACGTCTCATTCACATCCATGTACCCACACACATATGTGCCCAGGCATACATACATGAGGTAAACAATCAGCTGGGTGATGAAGCTGAGAAAAGTTTTCTTTTCTTTTTTAAAAAAAATCTATGTTTTCTAAATACGTGTATTTCTTTTTACTTATAAGGAAGAATGTAGGGGGTTTTGTGGTTTTCATTTGGTTTTGTCTGGTTTTAAAGAAGGAAAGGTACACTAAAGAGGCGGAAATGCCCTTCTCTGCAGTTTTCTCAGTCAGGGCAGACTGAGGTGGCCATGGTCACCCACCTGTCCGGCCCCATCTACTCTGGTCTGAATGGCACCTCCAGAACATTCAGAGGGCCGAGGGTTCCCACGGCGTGGCCCCGGTGGGCCCCAGAAAGAGAGAGCAGGGGGCAGCAGGCACTTCGGTGGTCCTGGATGTGGTCTCCCGAGGAGGATGGGGAGAAAGACCAGCAATGTCCACTCAGGGGGCTCGCGACCGCAGAGGTCGAGCCGGCAGGTAAAGCAGCAGAGCAAGGCTGGAGGTCCGCGCGGTGACCCGTAGATAAAAGAAGGTCCGCTGGGCAGGGCCCCTCAGTTCCCAGGCTGTGGGAGGCTGCCCCTGCCAGGCTGCCAGGACACAGGCTGGTCACAGGTGCACCATCAGACACAAACATAAAAGCTCTCAAGGGATCACAGAGCATCCACCTCCTCTCATACACCCTCAGCTCTGTAAGAACCTAAAGTACCCAATAAAAAGTCGTGCTTTGGGGATCTCCCTGGCGGTCCAGTGGTTAAGAATCCGCCTTCTGATGCAGGGGATGCGGGTTCGATCCCTGGTTGGGGAACTAAGATCCCACGTGCCGCGGGGCCGCTAAGCCCACGTGCCACAACTAGAGAGCCCGCGCGCCACAACGAAAGATCCCGACTGCTGCAAGACCCGATGCTGCCAGATAAATATTTTTTTAAAAAAAGAAAAATACTTTAAAAAATTAAGTGCTTTCTACTGTACTGAAATTTACCCAAACTAGATGGAATAATTTTCCAATCTGGGCTTGTGTGCAGCTTGACTCTCAAGGAATGCCCATGTGCCAAGCCCCCAGATGACTTCAGTTCTACGAAAGCCCAGGTGGTGGGTCCCCCAGGAGGTCCAGCCCTGGCGTGGCCCCTGGGTGCACAGTGGAGGCCCTGGGGCCCGGATGGGACCCCCTCAGCACTCCTGCCTATCCCCTGCAAAACCAAGAACAGACTGAGATCAGGCCGTTCCCTGTCCACCTGCGGGGAGGCTCTTCCACTGAGGTGTCCCGGAGGGCTTCGGGGCGAAGACACCTCTGTCCTCGGCGCCTGGCACCGGGCAGGCTTCACGATCTCCTCACCTTATCAGATTCCTTCTCTCACTCCTACCAAAGGCCCCTGACAGGAGAATACATTCTCCAAATCCGGATGCTGTCGTTGGCAGGGCTTAGCGTCAGCATTTCCTCACTGTCTCCAGCAGGGCCCTGTCCGTCTCTTCATCCACTGCTGATCTCAAGGTGCTGGTCGCCCGGGAAGAGGTGACCCTTGCAGGACGAAGACAGGAGACCGGGCCTGGTCCACCCGAGGAGGCACCAGCTCTCACGCCAAAGACCCTGCCGACGCCGCCCTCCTCGCCTCCCCGTTCCCACGTCGGGGTCCCGCTCCACGGGGCATGGAGGGTGCCCTGCTCACGGGCACGGCCACCTTTCCTTGTGTCCCTCTCAGCACCCACCACGGGGCCTTGGCACGTGCAGGGGCCCGCTGGGCACAGCCAGGTGTGCAGAGAGCAAGGGCATCTCAGCTCTGGGGGGGGGTTGACCGGGGGGAGTCGTGACGGGGACAGTTGCTACGAAATGAGCCCAACACAGGGCAGGCGCCAGGCATCCGGCAGTGGTGCCGGCTGACGGGGGCCGCCTGGATCGCGGGCCGGAGTCCGGTCACGGGCCCGCCTGCCCCGAGTCTGCGGGTGGACGAGGGGCTTCGGGGAGCGGGTGGGCTTGGGCACATTGCTAACTCAGATCGGACTCTGAAGCTCCATTTCCGCCGCCAGACCGAGAGAAGGGCCTCCGGCCGGGCTGCCTCCCGGGATTCAGACCAATGAGAACAAATGCGAGTGTCACAGCTCTTTGAGTTACGATGTAACCTTCCCGTTGACATGGAAAAGCCACTGGTCCTATGAAATTATTATCGTTTTCTTTTTTACCTGCTCAGTTCACGTTTGCTTTTGCATATGCTGTTTGACTCCACATTTTTGGTCCCAGGTTAGACATCTAATTCATTAATAAGAAGAAATCATTATAATCAACTCTGATGGTCACTAAGAAATAAATGTATCCTTTGTGTTCTCAACAAAAAAAGAAAGGAAGAAAACACATGGGAGAAAGTCACCTCCCGCACCTCCCTCTGCTCACAAGGCTTTGTGTGAGCCCATGGGGCTGGCCAGCGGAGAGTTCGGCTCCCATGGGACCCAGGACAAGGACGGTCGGGTTCAAGGGCGTGGGGCTGCTCAGAGCAAAAGGATGCAGGACACCACAGACCACCAAGGGGCTGCCCCGCCCCCCTCACCTGCCCGGGGCGCCCCCTCAGGGCCAGCGCTCTGGGGCTCTGCGCGGGTCACGTGACAGCCTCACCAGAGAGGAGTAGGGTCTCTGGTCCCCCCGCTCGGGCCCTGAGTCCTGGGGCGGCTGCAGGTCCTCAGTGCCGGCTCAGTGCAGGAGAGGGAGCTACCACCGCTGGGAATGGGTCACGGGAACGACAGAAACTAAGGCTCTGCTGGATCCGAGCCTCCGACACTAAGAAGAAGGGAAAGGATTTCCAAGCAAGAAAAAAGTCTTCCTTTCTCAAGGCTGAATGAATCATACCCTTAATCCGAATGGACCATCAGCAGCTTGTCCTCGGCTTCGTTTTAACACCAACGGGGCTCCAGACGCTTCTCCTTCTGTGCAAGGACCTTGCGTAGCACCAGGAGGAGGATGCAAGAACGGCTGAAACGCAACAGTCACAGCACAGCTACAGGCACACGGGTCAGCCGATCTACGGCTGACCCAGGCCCTGGGGGTTTTCACTCTCAAAATTGGTCCAGGTTTCAGTGCCCACAAAGTGTACAAAACGGAGCTAATTTGCAACTTCTGCTGTTCACCGTTTGGGGGTATTGCTTAAGAAAACCCACTCAAGTGACCCTTTAATCTTAGGGCATTAATATTTAATCGCAGCTTTGATTGCATATAAAGGCAGTTCGAGGGTATGTTTTCACCTAAAGGTCTAATAATTTAATAACACTTATTGAAGCTGCACTTGTATTAGATTTTGCTCTGTTTTCATACCATGTTGCTTTAAATAGGGTCCATTTTTAACGGGGACCAAAGAGTCTATTTTTTGGTTCTCTGCTTTCTTCTACAAATCACAGGGCATGAAGATGCTTCATCGGGGCCCTTTGATGGACAACAAAGCCATAAAGATCATTTCTATCAGACAATGAAGCTCACCTGAATTGAAATCTTCTCTCTCTGTGGACAATGGTGTCACCCCCAGGATTATCGTCACCTTTCATGGGCTGATATCAGAGAACATGCAGCAGAGAAATCCCCACTTGTTCAGAAAGCAGCTTTGAGGCAACCCTTTAATATAAAATGTCAGGATACATTCTAACTCTTCAGGTGCCAACCTCTCTATTCAAGAAGTTTGAAATTGGTATTAATATTTTAACTTATCACTTACAGGATCTTTCTGAGTCGTAGCCACACTTAATTAGCTGACATTGGCCTTCCAACGTTCCATTATGTAACTTACATTTCTTAGATGTTGGTGTATTAACAATTCCGAAAGGAGAAAGAAGTTGCTAGAATCTTTGTCTGCTCTAAAGCAAGGCATGTACGCCTCTGACTTGCATCATAGACCAACCAAGTCGGCAGTTCCGGAACTTTCTCCGACACTCTGGTTCAATGGAATACGACTCTATTCTACATATTGAATTGCTTACATCATTGTATTGGGCTATTATGTATTGGGCTACTTTGCGCTATTAGGTTTGGTGGGGGGGGTTACAATTTTGACCCACAGTTCCTTGAAATCTGAGTTCCACAATCATAAGCTGTATTAGAATAACATTCTAATACATTTCCCAGGTAACCTCAGAGCATTTTTTGTTTCCCAGTAACTTCTTAACGAATATGTTTCATAAATATTTTGCTGTTGTGTTTCTCTGTGTGTCATGATGTAGGGTATATTTTTTCTTTCTCGAAAATCTTGAAAATTCAAGATGGGAATATAGGAATAATTTTTTCCTTTAAGGAATTAAAGAAATTTCTAGACACTTTTTTTCTGGGATCACCCTGGAGCGTCAAAGCTTTAGCGGACCTGTCTGTGCCCTGACTTTATTCATATCCGTGTATGTAGGTTTGTAGGCTGCATCTACGTACCTATGTTTCTATCTACCCATCCATCTCCGGAGTCCCCAGAGGATCGGGAAGGGCACAGACCTGTAGCTGATGTTTTAGACTCCACTTCCACAAATTGTCCTTAGGAAGCAAAGCTTGATGTTTCAGGTGATGGTCCTACAGACAAATGAGCCAATATTATATTAAATTTAATCACCATCTCCTTTGAGCAGGGCAGGTCCTGAAAATGGACACAAAGAGTGGATCCTGCTTCCGCAGCAAATACGTGTTTAGGGCAAGGGGCAGCAAGTACGAGTCCCAGAGAGAACCATGCCATTTCCTGCCTCTTTTCCTAGGTAATTTAAGGGCAATGACTTTCATATTTCAGTTTCATTCATTGCATTTGACCTTTTATTTATTTAGTTCCTTGCTCTAAAAGCAAATAACCTGAGGAATTTAAGAAACTTATAAAGGGGAATTAAATTATAGGTTAAAATCATAATAAAAACACACATCATCTAATGGGTATACTTTTTATTGTAACAGTATAATATCGTTGTTCATTGTATTTTGGTATAAAACTATGAAATATGCCATTGAATGGGTTTCAAGATTTAAGATTAGCTCATAGATGTGTATGAGATTTTAAAACAGGCTACACAGTCACATCAAAGACCGGCTTTTTCTCATATACCATTACAATGTGAATTTTAAGATTGATATATAGTTTAAATATTTATTTAGATAATGGTATTACATATATGAATAAATATCAGCCAAGCAGAGAAATAGGTATAAAAAAATATAACCAGTTATTGAGTTTTTTTTAGGGCTTTGCTTCAGTAAATCCAGTATTGATCTCTGCCATTTGGGACTTTGCTCTATTCTACTCTCCACTCCTCAGTGAAATGGATTCATTGGTCTTGGCTTATTCTTAGCAAATCGTAATCCACCTGAAACACGTCTTCTCTCCACATTATTTTAATAAGCATTATAAACCTCTCCCCACCTCTTCTCCGAGATTCTCTTCTGACCCAGAATTAGGTGCTTTTCATGGACTCTAAGAAACTTTTCTGTCACACCCTAGGTGTTGTTTTGTTTCTTTTTCTTCCTTTTTTTTTTTTTCTGGCTTTTTGCTTTTGCTTTGTTTTTGGTCAATAAAAGTCATTAAAAGGCAGGAATGTGTTTGGAGGCCCGGCAAAGCCAGCAGTTCGCTACTCTCTCATTATAGTTCATTAGCAAAAGCAGCACAGCCTCACCACACCCAGAGGGAAACCTAAGAGTCTTCGCAGACATAAGAAATGCAGTGGCTCACTCAAATGTAGTGTTAATCAGTAACTACAAACATTTACATGCGTTTAACAAGTTCGATCTGGAGAGAAAAAAATTATCTAAGTCATGAGATATTGAAAATCTTGCAAGAGACAAGATTATTTTTACTGGGAAGTAAGAAGAAACTGAAAAGCCCTATTTAGCAAAACCTTAAGATATTTCCCATCAGAGGCAAGATGTTTGGTTCTCTCCAGTCAAAGCAGAAGCCTCAATATCCATGAGAAACAGCCATCAGTGGAGGGAAGGCATACCTCCCCACGGTCCTTTAGGTGGGAAACAAAAGCCCCAAATCTCTTAAATTCTACGATTAGCATCAGGACTGTCTAGATGGGAGACTCTGTCAGATTTACCATTGAGGGTATGGAAGGACCGCAGCCAACACTTCTACAATCACAAATGTTATGGTTTTCGAGGGAACTTCGTGCCAGTGTTTTCTGCATGTTCCCGTGAAGAAACAGTATAGTGCATTTACCAAGGAAGCCTAAGTTAGGAAAATGTTTATGACTCATTTTTTTGCAATGCTAAATTAAACTTAAATAGCTGAGTTTACTAAAGTTATAGGGACAATGTTTTAAGTCACAATTTTACTACCCTACTGAAAAATGATGCGAATTATTCTTTACTCCTACATCCATTTTTTATCAGTTGCATATATGCAGTGCAGCTTCATTGGGTTATAACATGTAGGCTCTGTACTACTTAGCCAGCTACAAACAGATCAAAAAATCCCAAACCGTCTCAGTTTTCCCAAATAAATGAAATTAACTTGAAAAATCTAACTTTTAATAAGAGTTGAGGTGGGAGAGGGAGAAGAATGGCAACCCCTTTCTCTTCATTTTGGCAAATTTTTCTAAATGTCAGAATTGTTTCCTCCTGACGAGTCAGTTGGGTGGCTTAAGTAATGTGTTTTCTAGGCCATCAGGTAACATATGGCAAATAGTTCTTGTTTGGGGGACTTTGCTCTATTCTACTCTCCGCTCCTCAGTGAAATGGATTCATTGGTCTTGGCTTATTCTTAGCAAATCGTAATCCACATAACAAAGTATAAGCATCCTACCTAGTAAATTCTCAGAGACAACGAGAACTTCTGCTTTAAAACAAGTGGAAAATAGGTCCTGACCTTTTAAATGATTAAAGTTTTTTTTAATGATTAAAGTTATATTCCAATGAATGTAAACTTAACAGAGACAATGAAATCTCCAAGAGTGAGATTATTACCACACTCTGTTATTAACGTGGTCAAAAGGCAGTTTTCCATAAGTTCCCACCTCTCCTTCCATCTCCACACCCACAAAAACATCCATAGAAAGAATGATAGGTTGGTTAGTAGTAAAATCTACACGCTAAATATTAGGTGAAAGTCTTCAAGAAACAAAGGCACGACAGGAGAGTTTGCAGCAGAACAAAACATGGCCATTGGTATCATCCTTTAAGACTACGTGATCATAAATATATGAATAATAAATCAACTTTCTAAATAATTTGAATTCAGGATGTATGCATCAGAAAGGCCGATATAGTTATTGTTCCCTGTAAGAGTACTCACTGTTTTTTATGCATTTAATTAAATTTTAGAAATTAAAAAGTTTTTAAACTTAAGGTTTCTAGAAATTTAAATTTAATTCCTGATATAAAGTGAGTTCGCTTCTTTCAGTGATAGCCATCCAGCCCAGAAAAATTAACCTGGACTTTGCAGCAATATGTTTTCTTCATTTCATGACTAATCAAGTATTTATGAAATCAAATCAAGTTTTTATCAAACAGAACACTATACTTGTATACGTGCATGAAATATACAGTACACGTTATTAAATCCTTATTTCATTTATGAAATGTCTTCACTTTTTTCCTATTCCTGAGTTAAACGCTTTCCTGCCAAGCCTGTTTGTATCAAAATCTACAAAGGTAATTCGTTTCATGCACTCCTCAGCTTCACCTATAGAAAGAATCCGGGCTCGTCAGGAGGCCAAACTAGAGATTTTCAATAAAATATCAAACATGAGACAATGCAGTACGAACAAGAGACGTAAAGTTTCTTCTCATGAAGAAACATGAAGACAGAAATGCAGACATTGACCTTGGGGGCTGTGACTTGTCTCTCCTCTAACTAGCAGCACCGCCATTCCTAGAGTTCAGTGTGATTAGTAGAAGTTTCACACAGACCTGGAAAAAAAAAAGTTAGATGGCATCACTATCACATTCAACACCAGCCCGTAAGTCATAATTTACTTTCTGCAAAAGCACATTCTTGTGGAAGCACATTTTTTTTTAAACTTTCTTACGGACATTTTCAAATACACACAAGAGTAGAAAGAAGAATGTAATCTACTCCCCTGTAGCTCGGTCAGCCACTGCTATTCCTGTCCCATCGCCAGTATTTTTTCCTGGAGTATTCTGAAACAAAGCCCAGGGGTTGTATCATCTCGCCCGTGGTCATGGGAGTATTTAAGGAATACTCGAGACAGGGAATCGGCGCTCTGGGCATTTAATCCAAGGAGCAGAGAGGCAATGACGCTTGGCTACATAGTACATTTCCAACCGGCAGCAATTAACGCCAGCTCTCTTTAGCCTGGGCTACGGTTTATTTTAGCTACGTAATTTTTTAAAATAGGAAATAGGCCAGCCTTCGTATTATTTTGTATGATTTATTAGCCTTGAAAGTAATTATTTTGAATATTAGAATTTAACACCCCCCTGAGTGCCTGGAAGTCTATACAAAAAGGTCAAAATGCTTTTACTTTAAATGTAGGCTAAACATTTCTGGATATCTGAGACCTATTCCATCTGTGGCATTCAAAGTGATCGTGTCACAAATTCTCATCGGTCTGATGTTTTTAAATGTTAAGATTTGATATCAAAGCAGAAGTGATATGCATACAAAATATATTTATGTATTTGTGTTTATACCCTCACTCTACCTAATGAAAACCTCCACAGACCAGAGTATCCATTTATCCATAATCTAGAGTGACATGTTCTACCTTGAGTGGAGTATAGCTATCTTTTTAATCATGACCTTCTATATTATTAAGGTTTCAAAATACCATTTTAATTTCAAGACATTAAAACGACAGTCTGGAAAAGCCTGAGTCATGTGCCACAAAACATTCAACCAGGAAAATCTAATGAACTCACTTTTATCTCATGCCTAGGAAAGAAAAAAGATACGTAAGAAATAACCAGCTACCACTATTACTGTCTCATGCCCCCCAGACAGGGTGTATTTGGTAACTTTTCTTCTCTCCAGTGAATAAAGCTATAGTGGCATCTGCAGACCCATAGCCTTTCACTGAGACGTTTTTCATTCGTTGAAAGGATGACACATGTTTATGAAAATCTCACTAAATTGTTACTTTTAAAGCCAAACGCAGTCATTTTAAGTTTAACATAAGATATGTTTCCTCCATTATTCCCCATTTATTTTGTGTAGGGGGGGAGCCTTAGAATATTAATATTTTAAAGAATCATACACGTGTTAATTAACTAGATGGGGGGAATCCTTTCACAATGTACACACATATCAAATCACCATGATGTACACTTTAAATAGCTTACGATTTCCTAGGTCAATTATACCTCTACAGCTGAAATGTTAAAGTCTGTGAACGTGTCCTCATCTGCTCCCATAAAATGGTTAAAAATAGTGAAAAGGTCTACATGAAAGAGAAAAAAGCAAAATTCACACACACACACACACACACACACACACACAAGGTGTATATAAAGCATATAAAGGGACTAAACTTCCACTCAAACCTCTAGTCCTAGAAATATCTATCTTTGAAAAGATTATTAATCTCCCTAAAAGCAATGTGGACATTTTACGAGCTCTCAGTACAGTGTCTGCTCATAGTATATACTAGGTACAGAGTTACTGGTTAATGTAGTTTTCATAGCCTCCAATAAACACACACACACACACACACACAGAGTCATATTTTTAAAACATCATTTAAATCATGCAGAGGGATCATAGCAAAACTGTGGTACAACAGCACAAAATAAAGCATCGCCTTTACAAAACAGAGGGTGAATGTCATGCTATAGTAGGAAACTTACTGTACTCGTATTAGATTATGTTTAAAAGCTTCTGGACTTTTTATACAATACGAGAGTCTCACCTTTTACACAAATTTCCGAAAGCATCCCAATATGTTAAAACGTATTACATCTTTGTCGCTGCAGTCATTAATTGGAATTATTCTCATTGCTGTGTCACTTTAGTTTTTTCCTGGCAATAATTTTTAAGTTTGAAAAACTCTTTTATCTTGTCATGAGGTTTACTTACTTCAATAATGGGGGGGGTTAGGAGGGCAGGGATTCTTATCTCTTTTTAAGATTACTGTATTCCTAGTTTTTAATTTATAAGTGGTTTAGAACATCCGTAAGTATGTTTCACAGAGAAACAACCTGAAAAAACTCACTCCATTTTACTATGTAGCAGCCATGTGGTGGCTTACTCTTTGGCGTGGTTACCTTGTGTTCTCAATAGTTCTGGGGCACTGATACTTACGTTTACAGTGTGAGCCTTAATCAATTTTTTAAAAATCGATGCTATTAAGAATTATTTGATCATGTTTTATTTTACACTAGTAATATTGCACATCTCCTAAGTTTATGCTTGTATTTTCTTTAGGATAATATTAGTTTTTATTTCTAATTATAAATATGCAGAAGGAATGAAAAGAGATAGTTAATATTATCGAAATTAAGCCAGATTGCTGCATTTGGGAACAGAGTCTTTCCGCAGAATCTTATTATCTGAGGCAACTACTGCCATAAAGAGTTAGTGAAACTTTCTTGAGACTTTTGTAATATTTGAGCAGGTGTTCATACAGCAAATGATTTGCATTTACCATAGATGATTATAACAAGCCCAAATCCTTTATGAGGAAAAAACAGGAAAACTAATATTCTCCACATCGTTACATTTTTGCTTACATCTTAACGCACACAGTCACCTCTGAATAGCTTGAAAACCTTCCAAAATAATTTCTTTGGGAAATTGTGACTATGCACTTATTTACGTGACTTTCACAAGTTACGACAGTACATTATCAAAATCAATGGAAAAAGCTCTTGAATTCCTGGCTATATCCCGACTATATCATTTCACCGTACTCTTCTTCAAATTCCCAACTAAACTGGATTTTAAACAGAGAACAACCCCATTATCTACTCAGAGTAAGAAAACGTCATCATGTTGATGGAAATTTGTTACCTTCTTGTTCAGTAACTTTGGATGACAAATATTTATCTTCTAATCACAGTAACTGTTATTTTAAGGACTTCAGCACTAAATTTGATCCTATGGCTGCAGGTGTACTATACTTTATTATAAACAATTGCCGAATGCTAAACATCTCAAGCTTCCATAAATGCATCAAAGTACTTCCCCCAGCTTTCCATCAGTGTCTTCATATATCACATTCATTCTTTCAAAGATATCTGAAAAGAATGTACGACTTGTACTACATTCTTGTAAATGTATTTTAAAAGTATCAACGTGATACAGACCAAAAGGTGTGTGTTCAACCAAATGGAGGGTCGGGTCAGGGTGGCCCTGTGTTTCAACTCTGTATATAGAAAATAAACTTCTGGCAGTGTTTTCTAGCTTCTTATTGCGCGTATGCACGTGTGTGTTTAACAATATGAATCAAGTATTATTTTCCACCCTCTACCAGAAAAAAATTTTTAAGAAGTAGGTATGCCGGGAAAGGAACTTGAAAAAAAAAAATCCAGCGCCAAATAAACAAACAGAGAGACGTTTGAAATTTCTTACTAAAGAAAGATCCTACTTTCTGTTGGTGGAGGTAAGTACACAAGTCATAAAGGGATTCTCCTTCCCTGCTCCAGGATGGAGAACCCAGCTCTAAAAGTTTAAAAAGAGAAACGCTTTGGATTCTTGGATTCGTGCAGCTGTGCTCCTTCCCAACTGGAAATCAAGCATTTTTAAATTCCTTTCAAATGTCGAGGAGAAGTGCAACCAGCAAGGCCTCATAGCCCTGAGGTTTGTTTGTTTGCTTTCTCTCACATGGCGTCGTTTCGGATTCAGTGGAGACCCCGTCAGTGGCAGGGAGACAGCGAGGCTTGGTTTGAAAAAAAAAAAAAAAGACGCTGCAGTGCTGAGCCCAAGAGAGGGGTGGGCCAGGGAGAGGGCGCACGCTACATCAGACACAGTACCTGGTCTTTCACCGCACAGCTTGTCAGCGAGGTAGTGTGCTTCCCGGGCGATGAGTGAGAATATTTCGTCTTCGTACTCTTCCATTACAGCTTCACTCTGTACAAACAGAATAACAACATATGTGGATAGATATGCACTCACAGGACATCTGGTTAGGAAGGACATGTCACAGTTTTATTAGCTAAAAATATAAAATCATGTTACCAAGGTGGTCCATTTTTATTAGCCCTTTTGGTTTAAGACATCACTGCACTGGATTAACCCTCTTCCCAGAATGTTAATTGCGTCATTTTCCTGAGACTTGGCTAACTGATTAGTCGTGTTGAAAGACGAGGGTGAGGCAGGAAAATGGTTCTTTGTATCTGTTCCTCTTCCTCAAACTGGAATGGAATGCAAGGAACAGGAGGGCTGGAGCTCCTACGTATGGAGCTGAAAGTCTTCGGGTTTTTTGTCTGTTCGTTTGTTTTGAAACTTTAGAGAACACGCCTCCTTGAAATGGTTAAACCAGTTTCCTTTAGATTTAACATAATAATCCATTCTGTGGTTTTAAAACAGGGTCTGAAGTGTGAAAATAATTAAGCTTTTTCTCAGCAACCAAAACACAAGTGCATCTTCAACTGCACTCGGGATAACGGGGCTTTTCAGTTACGCAGGAAAGTTTCTCTTCATACCACTTAAGAGATCCATCCATAATTTCTCTTTGCTTCCCCCCACCCCAAGTCTGACATTTCAGAGAAGAAGGAGCTCAAAGGTACCCACGCACCCCAAAATCTTAAATTCTGACTGGAGCGTGTGTCTGCATTGGAGAAGCACAAGCTTAGGAACTGTGACGGTAAAGAGTGTTCGCTGGAGACTAGTAACTCATTTTCCGAGTTCATTAAGTGAGAAGCTAAAATTTTTTAAGTGGCATTTTAAAATATTTAAATTCCACTATTACATATTTATGGAAGACCTGTGAGATACAAACACACTTCCTCACTGTGATTCCCACTCTACAGTACTTTTAGCCCTGAATTATTGCCTTGACTTTTTAATTAAAATGAAATCTTCAAAAGTCAGCTGCAGCCCTCATACCAGGGGTTCAGCAGGCCTGACATTTTGGCCAACGTGTGAACCGAAGACATTTCTCAAACGGGCTTTCCCATCACTTGGTCTGACTCAATAGCATTAAGTAACGTGAAATCTCTTGCTGTATATTTTGCCAGGCGCATTCTAGAGAGCCAGAGGCCAGCATTCACGTGAAATAAACATTACGATGGGAGGAAATGTGGCATAAAGCCAACTATCACACTAAGCCTTTGTTTAACTGAGTTTGTGCTAAAATACTTGAATGAACTCAGGAAAAAAAAAATTCTCTCTCTTCTGTTGAGCCTTGGGGAAAAAAAAAGTGATGTGTGTCACTCTCCCTCCATCGTGTGGCTATAAATATTTGAAAACGGCATTCATTTTAACTTGGATTTTAACCTCGGAACCACAGTCCCTGATTCCTGACGTGGGAACTTGTAAGAGACCTTCCCCGGGCACGGGGACGGACTGAGTCCTTTCCCCAACCGCCCCCAGGAGCAAAGCAACATGCAAACTGTGCCTCCAAGTCACTGGGATTTGTAACGCACTTTCTGGAAAATATCACTTAACTGTCTCCACGGAGATGAAATACCACAGCCCCTAGGTGTCTCAAAAGGCAGGTCACTAAGTGCGCAGTTAACACTGAGAAAGCAGCAGGACAACAAAGCTAATAGATAACATTTTAATGGGCATGCCTTGAAACTCCACAAAAACCCAAACAAACAGCAAAAAAAAAAAAAAAAAAAAAAGTACCAAAAACATGTTCATGGAGTACGGAATTCCTCTGCGAAGAAGACAGCTTACCGCGAATTTCAAATGTCTGTAAGCATCAGAATAAAAATAGAATTTTTAAAATTCTTTGTATATTTTGCCTCCTTTCCTTGGAGCAAATCTCTTGAAAGTCTTCTCCTTAGTCACGGGGTCTTCTTCGAGCTTGTAGTCATTCGTTCGCTCACACACTTTATCCAAGAGGTCTGTGAGGAATGCCTCCGACTGGGCTAAGGGAATCTGTGGAGAAAAGCCAAAAAGGGGAGGAAACTCGACTTAACGTTGGTCTTATTTAAAAGACCTTCCCCTGAATGCACGTGGTAGCACACCCCATCCCCCAAACAGTATTCCTGTCCTGATACAACATGTGCACAGTTCTATTATTTACACAATTTAAGGGGTTAGCCTAAATTCTGGTCTTTAAAAAGTGCCTCTGTTCGAAAGTGGACAGAAGAAAACACTTCTCTTCAAGCTAGAAACTATACTTCTACAGGTGATAATTTTGGAAAGTCATGGAACATGCAGAATAAGGCCTTAAGCACAGGTAATGGCTGTTATCATCTATCTACTTGCAAGAGACAGACAGACAGACAGACAGACAGAGCCGGAGAGAGCGCTCGGGTCTCTCCTCCGGCGCATCCCGAGCCGGGCGCAGGCCGGGCCTCGCGCTCCGCAGCCGCGGCCCCGCGCGCCGTGGCCCCTCGGCGGCCGCTCGGGCCCGGGGGCAGGGAAAAGCCAGGCGGACCGAGTCGCCCCTCTCGCAGGCGCGGCTGCGCTGTGTCTCTGGAACAGCTGGTGCCCCCGTCTCCGCGCGCCCCTCTCCCTCCGGAATCCGGCGAGGATTCGGAGGGCCCTTCGGCCACCACCTCCGCCCCGCGCGGGGGTCAAAGAGCACCCCTCGCCCTTGGTAACCGGGACAAAAACTCGGGGGCCGTCTAGACAGGTCAAGGTGCAGGATATGCTGCGTCCCCGCGGCTCCTTCCGGAAGGGGGCGGGGACCCGCCAAGGGCGCCGCGGACGCGCCGCGGCCCCGGCCTCGGCGGGCTTTTTCTGCCTCTCCACCCTCTGCTGATCAAAGTAGGAAGTTTGCATGACAACCATGGTGAAAGGGACTGAATCACAAATGAACGCGATTTCGCCGATGTTGATCTATCCAGCCTCCATTGTCCCCTTTCAGACGCAGTGTGAACCCTTCCGGTGCCGGCGAGCGCGCGGCATTCACATGCGCGCTCCGGGCGCACAAAGGCTCCCCGCGCCCCTCCCTGCCGTCCGGCCGCGGGGCTCGGGCGGGCCGTGCGGCGCGCCTCTGCGCTTAGCCCTGCTTCCAGCCGAAGCCACTCGAGCGTCACTCCCGCCACCCCCCAGGCCCGGCAAAGAGCGAACTCTGTAGAAAAGGAAAGAGCCCAAGGAAACCGGCACTAATGAACTTTCCATGGCCACCACCACGTGCGCCGTGATAAAATATCCCTCCTTCGGCCCGCAGAACTCGACTGGAGATTTGATTACGAGCTGCTTTCAAGGCCCATGCAGTCCACTCTGCAATGAAGTCGTTCATTAAACTGGAGTGGACCGCAGCATCCTTTATCCGCTAAAATATCAAGTTCAGAAAATGAGTGTTTGAATTTTTTTTTAAGTCTACACTCAAAAGACCCTAAAGAAAGTAGCTCAAAGCGCACAGTCAAAACACAGATTACGTTTTTATTTACACCTTTAATTGCGCCACTTAGGCAGCGTAAGTTGTAAATAAAACCAAAAACATAGGTTAACAGACAAATTGAAAATCTGTTTGAGAAACGAAAGATTAAATATGTCTTGGGACTTAAAAGCTAGAAAACAGAGGTAAATTCTTAAATTACAATTTATCAAGCAGATCGTTAACAGAATGATTATTATGGTTTCTCCCTGCCCTGCGTGTGCTTTAGTATATTTCCTTGTCTGGTCCATACGAATAGGCTCATAGTACTTTCTGCGTGTCCACAAAGCAGCATTTTTAACCTCAGAGTGAAGAGTTGGCTCTTTCATTTAAAAAATCTAACTGTAATCAAGAATCCGTTCTCTCTCCCCCCTCCCTAACCCTCTCCTTCCCCAGTCAAACTGTAAACACCGAGGGGCGATGCTATCACTGAATGGAGAGGGTCTGAGCATTGGTAAGGCGCTTCTGGAACCCTGGATGCCTTCTTTACACACCACAGTATTTCCCGTTGAGATGAGACCACTCTCGAAACCGTTTTTTTTTTTTTTTTTTTTTTAAAAAAACTGACCTGACGTTCTGAGCTGCGTGCAAAAAATCCTGAGTGTATAAGATTTGAGCAAATCAGGATGTCAATATGCGAGACCTCCCACAACTTACTTTTGAGAGCTGTATTATTTGTTCCCTGGGTTGACGCTTTTTAAAAAACAGTCGCCACATGATAACCTTCCACCAAACGGGATTGTTTTCCTGATTTTGAAAGTGGAATTTGAATATAGTAGTATTGTGCCTATTTTAACGCCAAAATGTTATATCTAGGGATCAACACGTGAATCTTGCCGATTTCATACATCTTTGAAGGCTAACTGGCTTTTTGATGTAATTGCTGGCTCTTTTAAGTAAATGTTCTTTAGTAGAAAGAGTAGGAAATGTTACAGGCAGAGAGCTCAGAAAATGCCACGTTACAATCTTCACTGAAAGCAAGAAAGGAAAACACCCAACATGAGACTAGTAGTGTTCGTTTTACAGAAATATTTTTTAAAAACTGACCTAAAATGCCAATCAAAGCATCCGATCTTGTGAGAAAATTTTAAAGAAAACGATGCTTATGCATCATGGCAGCTACTTACACACTTATTAAAATGCACATAATTGGGTCTAAAATGATTCCACTCAGCTGAACTACATTCACTCAACTTAAAGACTGTTCAGGGAATAATTGAGCCTTTTTCTCCCCTCAAAGTGTTGTGATTATAAGAGTGCAATAAGTATTGAGACAAGTGGAATAAAACTAAGTCTTTCTTCCTATACTATGAAGATTCTGAATAGTACTTGTCAATAAAGCAACTCCTATTGTAGTCTTAGGGAAGCATTTCCTCCACCCTGGAAGGAGGGTCTCAGAGATACTAACCTCATTAAAATATGAATGAAAAAGGCCGCCATCATTGTAGCAGGAGAAAACCGATTCACTGGCACGGTTTTCTTATCAGCCATTACTTTTACAGACAGACTCATTTGGTATACGTTATAAATACAAAAACGATCTGTTACAATTTCACTGCTATCTTAGCACACCCTCATCAAAGGAAATCCTAACTTTTGCCATTTTGGAATCTAGCTACAACTCTAAATCATACTTGGTATATGTCGTGTTTATTATTATTTTTTTTCCTTTAGGCCTCTTCTGACCATGTGCTTATTGTGTGAGCAATGACATGGGGATGGGAGGAGGTACTCAGATCCCAACTTGAAAAGGGAAAAAGGTAGTTGAAAGTTTTGGCTTTGGTTTCTTGAGAAAACTGGAGTTAGGGATCTATTCCAGAGCGCTATGGCAACACTTTCATAACAGTCAATTACAGGGTGCCTCCCATGTTCGTTCATTACTGTGTCTCTGTTCATCTTGTAGCAAATTTCTTGCTTGATATAGCTATCACAATTATGTTACAGCGTACAGTCTGATGTGGAGACTGTCCTTGTGGCACACTGTCTTTTTCACAGCAGTCTGACAATTTTGGAGTGTCCCTCAGCTAGGAAACCAGTACTTAACCTGCTTAGTGACTGATAGTTCGTTTCACGTTGTTGCAAAGATTTTCTTTCTAGAGGTTTAGTTAACGTAAACATTTTAATTGCGTTACAGCAAATATTACATCTAGTTTAATCACTAACTTTTCATCCATAAAAATACTGAAATCACTTCTGATATTAGTTAAAAGTCAATATTTAGAAGTGAAAATTCAAACCTTCTTCGCTCTAGGCTACAGCAGGGAAAGCCAGAATTCAGAAACTCTTCTAAGTTGATGGGATCTATAATTAGCGTTTATGTTAATTGACTGCTATGAGTTTGTTGTGTGACACTTCTTCATATAACATGCAGATAGCATTGACTGTTTAGTTTTATTAAACAATATAATTAGAAACCTAAAGAAGCTCATTTCGATGAGGAATAGTAAAGGTTGATACATTTTCCAGTGTTCTGTATATCAGAAAAAATGAATGCCATCTGGACTTAGTCAATAAGAGAGATTTTAAGTAGCCTTCGTTCAGAGAGCCAAACAACAGAATTAATATTAGTTTTTCCATAAATTCGATGTTGAAACAGGTGAATTTGTACAATCAATAAAACCTTGGGGGCAAAAATACAAAGATTGCAGCACAATTTACCACAAATGACACAGGAAATTTATGAAAGTAACATCAAAATTCTGCCCTCTTTAATCCGAATCCTGGAAAAAGGCACTCTTATTATTTGAAATAAAGTATTTTGCAAGTGTTTCCTCTTCTTATTCGTGGAGATATTATGTCTACATAAAGTATACTCTCAGGTTGTGAGAAAACTGGAAATAATAAAATAAGAACAACGTGATTTGGGGGGAAATTTCCCCCAGAATTCAAAACTATTAAAGTTTCAGTCACATTTTCTTATTCTGGAGCCTGTTTTCAACTTAACAGTATAGAAAACTTGAAAGTGTAGAAAAATCGCGTGATGGGTCACCATTAATGAACTCCAAACGCGGGCCATCTAACTCAATTTGACTTTTTCCTAAAGTTAAAAAAACACTGTCTTGTCATTATTAAATACAAAATTGGCACTGCCATTTGATTTCTCATCTTAAAAATTATCCTATTCGTCTTTAAAAAAAACTAATTTTCAAACATTTTAGGTGAACTGAATACAGCTATCCACGTGAAAAATGTTATAATTTTTCAACCTTTGTTAAAAATCACTCTAAGCGAGGATTTAGAACGACCTTTTCATGCTGTTTCTGAGCTTTGACCTCTGCTGGCTTACCCCGGAAGGATTTTGCAGATTAAAAAAAAAAGTAATAGAAGAAAGTGACAGTGCTTAAAAGGGCAAAGGCCGTAAGACTGCAACAGTAACAGAGGTGATGTGAATTTGTTCATTCGCTCAACAATATTTATTCAACTCCATCTCCGTGTCAGACAAACATACCTCTCTAATTCGGACTTTTTAAAGGGGACTCTTCCGTGATTCTGAATAAAAATGAAAAGAAATACTTGAAAAAGACTGCCTGGAAGAGAGTCAATAAATCCTAGTTGATGATAATATAAAGATCACATCAATACAATATCTCTGTCCTTGCTTGACAATTTCTGTCCCCCCCCGCCCCGATCTGCGTGTCTTTCACCATCTTGCTACTGAAAACACAATAGTTATCCCTTTCTAACCACCTCTGCAAAACACTTTCTCAGAGCAGAAGAGGCGAAAAGTCACGTTTGGGGAGCCTGTTGTGGCATTTCCCAGTTTCATCATCTGTGTACTTGTGGGCAAATGGTGACATTTCCCTGGAAAACCTTAGAGGTCTCAGAGGAAAAGGACGAAAGAATGGGATAAGTTAAGAAGCTCTGGGTGTTCCGTCTCCACAGCTGTGGAAACACGCACGCACACACCAGTTCCCGCTGGCTGCAAAGGAAGCACTCTCTCTTTTTTTTTCTTTTGGCCACGCCATGGGCATTCAGGATCTTAGTTCCCTGACCGGGACTGAACCCGCGCCCCCTGCAGTGGAAGCCAGGAGTCTTAACCACTGCCAGGGAAGTCCCTCTTTCTTTAAAAACATTTTTAAATAGAAAAAGTTACACATTCACTTGATTTTTTTCAATCCAGAAGGAACAAAAGAATAGAATAAAAAGTAAGGCCGATGCTCCCCCAGACCCTAAAGCCCAGCTCTCCTCCCCCCAGAAACATTCTAAGTGCACCTCTGTGAGTGTGTAATGAATGTGTGTGTGCATGTATGTGTGTGTCCGTGTTTGCACGTGTGCCTCTGTGTGTCCATGTGTATCTACGTGCGCATGTAGGCGTGTATGCATGTGTCCGTGTGTGTGTCCATGTGTATCTACGTGCGCATGTAGGCGTGTATGCATGTGTCCGTGTGTGTGTCCATGTGTATCTACGTGCGCATGTAGGCGTGTATGCATGTGTCCGTGTGTGTGTCCACGTGCATATGCGTCCATGTGTGAGTGTGTCCGTGTGTGCACTTGTGAGTGTCCCTCCTCCTCTTTTTACAAGATCCGAGCACAGCACACCCCCGTCTCTCTCACTTGGGGATGAGAGGGTTCAGCCACGTCCGGGAGGCTGCGGACTGTCTCCTGCCGCTCACTGGATGAAGGCACACTTACTATGGGGGCATCAGAACCCAAATCCATTTAGATTCAAAGACGCCCTACATCCCAAGGGCAGGTTCAAAAGCGGAGCTCCCGCCCACGTGAGCTATGGCAGAATCTCTCCGGAATATTTGTTAAAAATCTGTTTGGGGATATATCTTAGCTTACTCTATCCTGAAACAATGGTTTTGGGAGGGTCGGGGCCAGCGTTTTTAACCCCCTTTCCTGGGTGAGGAGCCCCAGGCCCCAGGGACTTCCTTCCACGACCGACCGATGCTGCCAGGTCATTGCTCTCCGTGCCCTCCAGGTCCTGCGCCTGAGGACACAGCAACGCAGACACTCCGGCCGGGAAGACCTTGGAGAGCCCACAGTAGACCCCCCCACTTTTCAGGTGGGGAGACTGAGGCTCAGACGGGAGCGACCTACCTGACCACCACCTGGCCGAGCCAGGGTTGGAAGCCAGCTGCTCTAGGCGGTACACACGCTGCTGCCCTCCACCAAGCGACCAGGTGCGGCCACTCCCCAGATTCCTAGGTGACGCCCTAACCCCCAGGACCTCAGGATGTGACATTTGGAGATGGGCCTTTAAAGAGGTGATGAAGGTAAATGAGGTCGTGGGTGGGCCCTGGTCCCATTTGACTGGTCCTGATAAGAAGAGGAGATCAGGACACAGACACGCACAGGGGGACGGCCGCGTGAGGACACGGGGAGGAGACGGCGTCTACACGCCAAGGAGAGAGGCCTCAGGAGGCACTGGCCCTGCCCTCACCTGGATCTGGGACTTCCAGCCTCCAGGGCTGAGAGACAACACGTTTCTGCCGTTTACGCCGCCCGAGCTCCTAATACAGTCCCAGAGCATGGAGCCCCCACCTGAAGCCTTGCTAGTGCAGCCCAAGCCCAAGAGGTGACTGGGGGCTGCTCGAGAGCCCGCCATGACGGGGCGACGCAGAGCAGCACGAGACGCGCGCTGGTCTGCCTCGGTGCACGGGGTGCTGTGATCCCGTCTGAGCCGGAGGCAGGACTCTGCACGGGCCCCCAGGCACCTCCATCCTGGTCTGGCACCACCTACAACCTGCTGAGGGCTGGACCAGACGCTGGCCTCCTTGCTCTCCCGGAGTCCTTGCCGGTAAACCTGGGACGCAAACAACACCGCTTCTAGTGTATCTGATCAGGTCGAGTAACCGGTAGGAAACTCTTTCGAGAGTTTGACACGACAGGTAGACGCAAAGGGTTATGATTCCTTTCCCTCTGATGGATGCTGACTGTTTTAGTTCGTAAATGCCTTCAAAGCGACGCCGCCTTGAGCACAGACTGAGTTTTGCACCCTCCGTACTGGTGGGCTAAGCAGCATGGTCCGGTGACTCCGAGGCAGTGCCTTGAAAAGTTGGCCTGAGGACCCCTTGTCATTTTCTCCCCTTCCCATCCTCTCAGAATGCGAGAGCTGTCAGCATGGACATCCAGACCCATATGGCACTCCAAGCGTGGTCGCCACCACCCGCTGCATCAGACTGCCTGTCTCCAAGACCCGCGGGCAGCTGTGTGCTCGGGACAGAGCGGTGGCGCTTAGAATCCTGCTGACGGCGGTCGGGCTGGCGATGGCGAGGGGTGGCACCCGCGCTGACTTTTCTATTTTCTGCTTCTGTGCTCTGCCCAGAACAATGAACAATCCCAAGAGGTAACATGAGATCTCTTCCTTCCTGATTCTCTGTGCGTCTGGATACATATTATCTTTCTGCTCTCGCTAACACCCAGGTCTTGGAAAAGGGTTACGCTTCTAAATCGGGAGTAAGAAACACTCTCCCTAATGCTCCCAAAGGGAAAGCATCCCTGCGCATGGTTCCGCCAGGTCCCGGGAGCCTGGGCTGCGGGTGGAGTGAGGCTTTCAGGGACTTTGCCTCAGGGCTCCACGATCGCAGAGGCCACGGGCATCCGCTAAACTCCACTCACCGAGAGCGGTGCTGGGAAGTGCGAACGAGTGGACTGTTCCGACGGGCAGGGCAAGGTCCCTCCCGGTGCGGGAGCCCCGAGAACGGTTCACAAGGAGACACCCACAGCCGAGAGAGTCTGCCACGAGTCACAGACCTAAGCGGTGAAATCAATCACTTGACCGACGTTTATTGAGCACCTGCTAGGTGCCAGGTGTTGGGTTAGATGTGAGGAGACAGCAGGGAACAAAATGATGGTGGTTCCTGTCCCCCCAGAACCTGTCCTCTGGGACAGGCCCTCTGGGCCCCTACCTGGAATCACACAGGGGCCACGGTGGCCTCGGGGTCCCCCAGGCCACCACCTGTTTTGTGTCGTGAGCCATGACTGGTTTTTACATTCACAAATGGCTGAAAAAATCAAAAGAAGAATATCTTGTGACACGGGAAAATGATAGGAAATTCAAATTTCAGTGTCCACAATAAAGTTGTCTAGGTCTTTCCAGAAGACTCTTGCCCGGCCCCACTCCGGCGAGCCAAGCTCCTTTGCCCAGCTGGGCTCCTGACAGCTGTTCCATCCTCACTCAGCCCCGCCTGCCGAGTGACGCGGTCCCGTCTCCGTGGCTCCCGCCTCCCCAGCATCTTCCCTTCTCTGGATGCCAATAGCGCCTCTCTCCTGGAGGACCCAACAATAGTTCTTCCAGATGTGTTTACATACACGTGCACGCGCACAGGTAGACACACGTGCACGCGCAGACACTGAGTGAGCCACATCGTCCCCGGTGGGGCGCAGAGATGCTTCTACCCGGGGCCTGCCTTTACCTACCCGTACGCAGGGACACCACAGTAACTACAATACTGAAGCTTCGCACACATGCCTCGGTCCAGGACCCCACCCCCTGATGGGGTGGAAATTGTTACCTCATGCTGCAGGCCAGGAAACGGAGGCCTCGAGAGATTCACAAAGTGATTTCAGGGAGGCCTGGGATGGGACACATGCCCCAAGCCTGTATCTCCGCCCGGCACCCCATAGCCAGCCCCACGGTGGACGCGGCAAATGCCTGTGGCCTCCGCGGCCTCCTGTCTGTCCTCCGGGCCTGCTGCCCGGGGCCTCTGCCAGTGAAACCCCCTTCTCTCCATCCACGAGGCCTGCCGCAGGGGCCCCGTCCCTGTCCTGTCCGTCCCACTTCACCAGATGCAGCCCCCGAGATGCAGGCCTCTTGCTCCAGGTCACAGAACTCGTGTATACGCTAAGCCGGAAGCTGATCGGGCCCATGTGCTGCCAAAGCCCTTCTCTGAGTGTGGGGGGCCAGAGGGAGTGACCCTCCCCCTGCCTTCACGGCGTGTGCGCTGCCACGCACAGCCCTGGACAGACACCTGTCACCTCTGGCACCGAGGAGGCGCCCCAAAGCTACTGTTTCTAGAACAGTCAGTGTCACGGAACTCAGTCTCTCACCTCAGTCATCTTTCTCGAAGACAATCAGTGCGTTGCTTTCCCTCCAAAGTTTCCAAGGAAAGGATCGTTCGAAACCACCAGATGCAAAGCTGCAGTGCGTTCAACCCAGCTCCCTCACCGAGGGCTGCGCGGCGCCCACCGCCAGGCCTGGCTCCTTTTGTGCTGGGGAAACAGAGCAATCCTCTAAATGCGTCCCCTTTATCCCTCCGTGTTCCTCCCGATTTGTGGATTCAAACAATTCTGATTCTGTGGACCAAGGCGCAATTAACAGGACGAGGGATTTATGAAGGATAAGTCATGCCAGACAGTTTTGACAGCTTGTTTTGAGTGTGACAGAATTACAAAATGCATTATGTATTTAGACTTTTGTGCAGCGTCTAATACCAGGCTCGTGAAATTATTCTTGCCAAGTGGTCTGGACCAGCCTGGATGAGAGCAGTCTCAGGTACCGGAAACGAAGGCAAAGATCAGAGACAAAGGATACAGCGCGCTCAGCTGCACGCCCAGATGGAGGCCAGGAAGGGGGCTGCATTTCATGAGGGCCGTGGAGGTCAGTGTTAGGATTTGTTTCCCTAACATGTCTCTTGTTGATCTGGAGGGAGAGGCCGCTGCCGGCCACCACGCTACGTGGGGCGGGACGTGCCAGCCCCAACTGGGCGGCCCTCGGCCTTAGCAGCCAGCGAACAGGAAGAGGGGCTGCAGAGGGCTCCCTACCCACCCTCCAGCACCCCCATCAGCTGAGAACGCCCAGCAGGAGGGCAAAAGGTGGGAACACAAACCCACTGAACCTTATGGAATCAGCAAGACAGAACTGGGAGGCCCCGGGGTCGCCAACTCGAAAGCCTGCATGGATCGAATTGTGTCCCCCTAAAAGATAAGCTCACGTCCACACACCCGGTGCCTGTGAACGCAGTAGGGTCTTTGCAGATGCAGGTAGATAAGACGAGGTCATATTCAGTGAGGATGGGTTCTAATCCAACGTGACTGATGTCCTCATAGGAATGGAAGAAGAGACACGGACACCCAGAGAGGGGAGGGCCACGTGCTGACGGACGCAGAGACTGCGGAGGTCACATCTCCAAGCCAAGGAGCGTCAAGGAGCGCCAGCCCTCACCAGAAGCTAAGAGAGGTAGGGAACCCATTTTCCCTGGGTCCCCAAGAAGGAACCAGCTGCCAACACCTTGGTTTTGGACTTCTGGCCTCCTGAGCTGTGAGACAATCCATCTCTGCTCAAGCACCTGGTTTGTGGTACTCTGTGGCACAAGTCTGGGTTCAGAAATGAAGAACTAACAAATGAGTCCAGTGGCCCAGACACCCTGGGGCAGGAGGTGGAGCCGGCCGTCACCGGAGAAGCTGGGGAAACCACACTCTCCCACGCTGGGGAGTAGATTCATTTCCCTCCGGGATCTGAGTGGGAAAGGGGGCGGGTCCACCCTCTTCAGGGTCCTTGGGAGGGTTCAGGTCGGGGAGGGAGCAGCCAGCAGGCCGCTAGCTGGCACCCCTAGTTCCTGGTGCATTCTGTCACGGCTTTTGTTTGTATTGATCAATTGAAACGCATGCATGGCCAGGGTTTGGTTAATTAACCTTAATTCTGTGCTAAGCTACTGTAATCTTTAATTCTCTCCCGTCACTTTATGCCCTCTGATAATTATTATTTTTATCGGTTCAGGGGTATTGAATCATCTGTTTTACTTCCTCTCCCTGAGGATAGCGTGGCACCTAGTCTTTCTACATGCCCAAATGCTAACGTCAATGTTTTCTCGCTTAGCCAGAGCGTTTGCTTAGTCGGGCCACGTCGCCTCTGTCCGTGTCTTGTATACTGTCCACTAGCGCCAGTAACAGCAGAGTGTGTGGGAACCGAGGAGGAGGGTGCTAGAGACCCAGGGCTGGGGGCTGGCTGTGTGCGAGCCTGCTCTGGGTGAACAGGGCTGAGGGCACAGGGCAGCCTTCCCAAGTCTAGAAACTCCAACTCTGGTATCATAGGCTCCTTTTATGTCATCCTGGGCTTGATCAGCACAAGCCTGATACCACAGACACTTATAACATCATCTAATTAAATACCCAGGAGGTTACAGGTGATGAATCCTCTTTTTTTCCTTGACATTCTATCATTTTCCCAGGGGCTTCACAAAATAGTGGAAATAGCCCCCAGACACCTCACAGAACCAAAGGAGAAGAAGTGACACACCTATCAAGCAAACATCTATTCTCTTATTTCACAGAAATTGAGAACACACTATGAGCAAAGTATTGTGCTATGTGGCGTAGAGAGTGGGGAGATACAAGATAAAATGTGTCCTTCAGGGTAGAGATGTAGGACGGCACACAAATAACTCGAATAAAATGCAGGATTTAACAAATGCTCTAAAAGAGCTACAAAAATACTTGAATGTCCAGAGCGTGTGAGGGAATGTCTGTGTTTCAGTTTCTGACAAATTTATCTTTGAGAAAAGCTAAGGAAGTGTCCTTCTAATGCAACAGGGAGGGGAGTACGGTTCGTTTAATCAACGGTGCTAACACATATGACTTGCTTTCAGCTGGAAGAAAAGAAAGCTGGATCATACCTCATACCATATACAAAAACTGCGTTCTGTACAGACTCAATGTTGAAACATAAAAGCACAAACTATTGGAAGAAAATTCAGAAAACTATTAGTATGACAAACGGGGGGGGGAGGTGTTCTTGAACAAGATGAGACACCCACAGGCATCATGAAAAGAGACTGTCTGTGGGGCAAAGGGTGCAAAGCCACAGACAAATCCCAACCAAGAACACGCGTGGGCAGCATGGAGCTGCCTGTCCTTACACGGTGACTTGGGAAATAACGTAAAAGACAAACAACCCAACAGAAGATGGGTAAAGGATACAAATAAGCAACTTGAAGCACAGGAAATCTGCTTAACGACCTAGGAGCCACTGAAAGGGAAATTAAGACGAAAATGAAATGCCATCTTTCATATTTTAGATTACCAGAAATAAACAATTCTATTATCTGGTGCAAAAATGCAAGAAAGGTCTCATGCACGGCCAGTAGGCATATAAAACGCGGCAACCTTTGGGGAAAGTAACCTGGCGACATGGATTCCGGTGAAGATGTACCTACTCTTTGACCCCTGCCCTCTGGAGAGTCTGTCCCGCAGAAATCGCATGCACCAGACGCGGGGACGTGGAATCAGGAGGCTTGCTGCCTATGTTGCTGTAGTAGCAACAAACCAGAAACAACCTGTGTGTCCATCTGTAGGAGAACGGTCCCATTGGCCAGGCTAGATCTCCATCCACTGACCTGGACGGGGTCCATGACATATTTTCATTAAGTGAGCGTCTTAGCTTGGGCTACCATAACAAAACACCACAAATTTGGTGGATTGACCAGTAGAAAATTTTTATCGCAGTTCGGGTGGCTGGACATCCAAGGTCAAGGAGCCGGCTGATTCCATGTCTGGTGAGGACCCGCTCCCTGGTTTGCCCATATGGCCACATTCTCTCTGTGACCTCACACGGCAGAGAGAGAGAACTGTGGCGTCTCTTTCTCTTCTTATAAGGACACCAGTCCCGTCACATTGAGATCCCACCCTATGACCTCATTTAACCCCAATCGCCTCCTCAAAGACCCCATCTCCACCCAACACGGTCACGTGGTGTGGCGGCGGGTTAGGGCTTCAGCATGTGGATGGGGAGAGCAAGAGTCCAGTCTATAGTGTAAGGAGAGCATTCAAACTTAACGTTTAAATTCACTGAGGACTCCCCTGGCGGTCCAGGGGTTAAGACTCTGCGCTTCCACTGCAGGGGGTGCGGGTTCGATCCCTGGTTGGGGAACCAAGATCCCACATGCTGCACAGAGCAGCCAAAAGAAATAAATATATATATAAAATTCATTGAACATTTCCACAGTCTTCAGAGGAATATATGTAGCATGATTTTACTATTTTATTCTATGTTTTGGCCGTGCCACACGGCATGTTGGATCTTACTTCCCTGACCAGGGATCGAACCCAGGCCCCCTGCATTGGGAGCACAGAGTCTTAACCACTAGACGACCAGGGAAGTCCCACTATTATTTTTAAATGACTAAAAGACAAAAACTAAAACATATCAAATGGGTATGTTTGTGCAGGTTTGAGTGGGTGTGGAGGATGCTGGGAAGGAAGTGCTCTCCCCCTGGATTATCTGAGTGGGTGGGAAGCCACCGGGGAGTGGGGGGAAGGGACTGTTACAAACTTTTTTTTCTGTGTATCTCTAGTTCAAATTACCGTGTTACTTCTGTAATGTAAGTTGTTTTTTTGTTTTTTGTTTTCGGTACGCGGGCCTCTCACCGTTGTGGCCTCTCCCGCTGCGGGGCACAGGCTCCGGACGCGCAGGCCCAGCGGCCGTGGCTCACGGGCCCAGCCGCTCCGTGGCACGTGGGATCCTCCCGGTCCGGGGCACGGACCCGCGTCCCCTGCATTGGCAGGCGGGCTCCCAACCCCTGCGCCACCAGGGAAGCCCCATTGCATCTCGTGTTCTGACGCGCAGGCCCAGCGGCCGTGGCTCACGGGCCCAGCCGCTCCGTGGCACGTGGGATCCTCCCGGACCGGGGCACGAACCCGCGTCCCCTGCATCGGCAGGCGGACTCTCCACCGCTGCGCCGCCAGGGAAGCCCTGTAATGTAAGTTTTTTAATGAAGAAAAATTTGAAAACCCAAAGTAGAGTCACCAGACAGGCATGTCCTCTAGTTCGATTTAGGTACCACCTGAAAACTGCTCCAAAACCCATCAGGGGCTCCCAGCCCCCTGCTCCCCGCTGTCTAGGGACCCCCAGAAGCCCCCGGAAACCCAGCCTCTGGGCGGCACGGCCTGACCCCTCCCCAAGAACTCGGCTCCTTCCCTGAAACCCCGGGACAGCCGCCCACAGAGCTGTCTGGCTAGACAGGTGATCTTATGAGCGGACCCAGCAGCCTCTGAAATATTAAAGGCTACTCTTCATCCCACGGTTTTACATAGAGCTCTCCAGACAGACCAAACTCAGAGCATTCAAGTGGCCGGAGAGGCCTCCTTCCCTCTGATGTTTCCAGAAAGTTCAGGACGAAGGGCATGAGAAGAGCCCAAAGAGCCTAATTATTTTTTCACTTGACTTAAACAGTGGGCAGGGGAATAAGACCTCTCTTAATATAAATTTTAAAGCCTCTCAGTTGACCCTCTGTCCTCTCCAAGACTTCTGTTCGTCCTCTCAGTTCACCTTATCGCGAGCAGGGCCCCCGACTTTTCCTGCTCTGTCCCACCTGAAGCTCGGCACGGGCGCTCGGGGGCCGTGACCCCATCGTGCAGTTCACTTGGAGCCGGAGAGAAGGGACGTTCGAGTCCAGCCCTTGAAAGGCACGCGTCGGAGCCCCCGGGCAGGCCGTGGAGGCTGAGGCAGCTTCCGCACCCAGAGCCGAGCCCTGCGGGACAGCGGGTGGTCTTCACGCCCCTGCAGAGCCACACGCGGGGCCCTCGCTTCGAGCACCGTCATCTCTGCCTTTTAAGTGTCTCTCCTTTGTTAGAGACCTGGTTACAGACAAAGATTCTGCCCCCGCCAGGGAAACGACTGCCCCCCAGCAGCGAACACTGGCTTCGGAGCCTGGGAGACCACAGGAGGGAGAAGCTGCCAGGGGGCTGCCGTCTGCGGCTGGCTCGGCAGGCCTTGCCCTCCCCGCCTCGCTCCGACCTCGGGTGCCCTTGGCCGTCCTGGGTGTCCTGCCTGCATCCCCGTCTGAGCATCTCCGCGTCTGCTGGCCTCCCTGCGAGGACGCCAGTCGCTGGATCGGGGCCCATCTTTATCCAAGATGGCCTCATCTCAACTACAAACATATGCAAAGATCCCATTTTCACGTAAGGTCACAATCTGAGGCTTTGGGTGGACGTGCGTTGCTGGGGCGGGAGGGCGGGTAGAGCGCTACTCCATCCAGCGTACCGCCTCACCAGAGTCGCGTGTGGTTTTTCTCTCATGCCCCTTCCCTCCTTTATGTCCTGCTGGTGTGTCACTGTCTCCGAACTGGATCTGACCTCAGCCGAGGTCCAACACCCGCAGCCAAGGGTTTCAATCATAAGATGGCAACGCAACTCCAGGGGCGCCGTTCTTCGTAAAGTTACAGCCACAGCTTTCTCTAGACACCGGAATTCCGGATCTAAGTAAAGAAAATTCCTGATCTCCGCAGAACAGGCCTTCTCGAATTTGGTGCTGTTGACATTTAAGGCCAGATAATCCTTTGTCGTGGAGGCTGTCCTGTGCTTACAGCGCCCCTGGCCTCTACCCGCAGAGGCCAGTAGCACCCCCTCCCCCCAGTTGTGAAAAGCAAGCCCGTCTCCAGACGTTGCCCAGTGTCACCCCCGGCGGAGAACCACCGCTCCCCAGCCAGTTTCCCAGGTGTAAGCCTCTGCTGAAGCATTCTGGCGGGACAAACGGCTCTGCCCGCCCACCTGGCCCTCTGGCCGCCCTGTTCTTGCTCGCAGCTGTGTCAGGGGTGAGCCCTGTGCAGCACATCATGGCATCCTCGGCCTAGCAAGGCCAGCCCGACCCCCCTTGCCTCGCCCCGCGGGTGGGCACGCTGGCCTCCAGGCCTCTGAGAGCGGGGGCTGCAAAACGGGTGACCGTGTACACTTTTTTGGGGACTAGGCTTCTCCTCGTACATAGACCCTGAAAAAGAAAAAAAATGGGGTCATACGAGGCCAAAATTCTTGACAATCAATCTTCTCTGCCTTCTACATTCACTTCTTTTTAAAAAATGGAAATTTAAGGAATGGTGTCCATATCTGGCACTGGCCTCTGTTGCTTAACACTAAGCTAAATTAAAGATTTTCTTTCCCTCAAAATTGTGTGAACTTGCGCGTAGGTCATTAGAGTAGTCGTGACATTTGAACTTGGGAGGTTTAGATAACATTTAGAAGGCTAAAAACGTGTTCGGACAGTAGGAGAGGGCCTCAAGCCTCAGACCGAGGACTTACTGAGTGCACGGCCAGCTACTGGTGTGCTGTCCGCCTGCGGCTGGCTGACCCTGAGCTTATCAGGCTGTCCTACCCGGCCTTTCTCCTCCCCTCCCTCTGCGGGTTGGGATACGAGCTCTTCCTTGTCGGGGGCCGCGTGCTGGTGACGCATAGCTGCGTTCGGACACGGGAGCGTTCCTGATTTGTCTGTTTCCTGAGCGCTCCCTGGCTGAGACTTCAGGAACTCTGGCTGCTTTCAGCACCTCACAGTCCAGCGGGCGGACGGCAATCGGACATCCAGGCAAAACGTGGGCACAAGTGGGTGATGGCTAAAGGCACAGAGATCCAGGGAGATGGCTCGTCCGTGGGGGAAAGGGGGACGTTGCCTCCTCGGTTCCCTGGAGGGCTGAGCCTTGAGCCCCTGATGTCCTAGGATGCATCACACAGACCTGGGAGAACAAGCCCCCCTCACAGCAAATCACCCAAGTTTTTGGTGAAAGTGTGAGAACCAAGTCAGCTTGGATCTCAGATAACAGCTTGAGCAGGTAAGACAGAACGTGTGTCAACATCTGTTCAAAATCGTAAATAGGAGTTTACTTAGATCAGCGTCTGGTGGGACACTCCAGAAGCGAAAATGAGACTGAAATTTGGAGAGGGAAAAAAATTGGTTCTGAAGGTTCAGCCTGATTTTCTTTAATGGCTGATTGATAACAAAGACAGTTCCACCTTCTCTGCTTGCCGATCCATGCACAGCCCTGAGGGCTGTTTCTTTCTCTGGGTCACTGTCTTTTTAAACGATTCTTTGACCATTTGGGGACCAGGACACCTTTTTACGCCATGGCTTTATTTTATGTTACCAACCATCTCCTCCTCAGTCTATGGTCAGAAAACAAAATACACTAGTTTCTCCTTTATCATTCAATAAAACCAAAACATCTTCAACGGCTAGCCACTCACGCTTGCTGACGTACAGATCAAAGATAGCGAGACATCTCTGGGGGATCGCCTATGCCTTAGAGGAGCTAAGAATAAAGCATACGGAGATAACGCATGTGTGGCGACTTGGGAAGCAGCATAACCGCGCGCGGACAACTGCAGAGCCGCGTTTCCAAGGGCTTTGCGCCATCACGGTTCATCCCCAAACGCGCTGAACCCGGGACAGCAGGTGTCTGTGCCTCTCTTCCGCAGCCTCCCGCCCCGTCCCCAGCAGGGAAGGCAGGAGAGAGGAATAAGCCAGAGCTGGGCAGTCCAGAACCTTGACACGTTTTCAGTTGGCAAACCAATGGAACGGCTCTAGACCCACAGACATCGAGAACAGACTTGTGGCTGCCAAGGGGGAGGGGCGTGGGGGAGGGATGGATTCGGAGTTTGGGATTCGCAGATGCCAACTGTTATCCGTAGGATGGACAGACAACAAGGTCCGACTGTAGAGCACAGGGAACCGTATTCAAGATCCTGTGACAAACCCCAATGGAAAAGAATATGAAAGAAAATGTTTATGTATGTGTGACTGAAGCACTTTGCTGTACAGCAGAAATTACCACAACATTGTAAATCAACTCTACATCAATACAATTTAAAAAAAAGGAACTGCTCTATGTTCAATCCTGGAACATGCCCATTAGTCAGAGAGAGAGGGAAAACAGGAAAGTCTGTGCCAATTCCAAAAAGATTCTCAAAGCAAAGTTAATGTTTGTTCCCTTTATTTTTAAGTACGTGCCCAAGTTGGGGGGTGGCAGAGGCTGCAGATCACCCAGGTAATAGGGTAGAGAGGGTCCCCGGAATGAGACCCCAGAGAAGACCCGGCTGAGCCACGCCGTGTCAGGACGTTCTTTAGGACGCACGGGACGCTCACTTTCCACAATTGCCCTCATCTGACTTGAAACCCCTCGGGAGGCCGAAGCTGACATCAGGTCTGAATTCCACTCGCCGCCAGCGTCAAGCACAGTGAAAATCCGAGCACCTGTGACCGGAGAAACGATCTCTGTGGGATTAAAGCGATCTTCTTATTCAGAAGAGGAAAATATGCAGTTTGTAATGACCTGCTCCTGGTGGCAAAGTCGGTCCCTGGTGCCTCAATCTAATGGGACAAACTTTTAGCGGCTTTGCTCTCCCTTCGTTGTCTCAACACCCACCAAGAGGATTAAAAATAATCTTCTCTTTCCCTTTTAATTTTACGTCACCCCTCCGCCCCCCATGCCCTGGGGACAGCATGAATTTTTAATCCCCGTGGTTTGCGGGGAGGGCCGGTTAACCCTTGCGGAGGCGCCAGCCAGGACAGGAAGCCCTGGGGAAAAGGCCCCTCCGCCGGCCCCGCCGGGGAGAGCGCTGAGCGCTGCGCCAGGCGGCCGGGCCGCGGTCCCGTGCCTTTCCCCGCCCCCGGGGCCACCAGCAGTCGGCTGACCAAGCCTCCGCTCTCTGCTCTGTGACGGGCGACCGCGAGCTGAGGGGTTCGCGCCGTGTGCGCATAGGCACGGCCACACGCGGCGCTCACGCACGCATGCGTAACAGGCATGCGCACACACAGGCACTCGCCCACGTGTGCGCGCGTGCGCACGCCCGTGTGCTCGCACACACACGCACGCGCTCGCTCCCGTCCTCCGGGTTTGCATTTCCACCCTGGCCTCTCCGGAGGCGGCTCGGGCTGAGAAGGGGATGTGGCTGCTGCGGGCAGTGCCAGCCTGGGGAGACGGCCAGTTGCGCCGCCGTCCCGGGCAGGTCCTGGGCTCTTCGGACAGCTCGCCCCCTCCAGCCGGAGCAAGGGGCTGGCACGGAGTCTGGAAAGTAGAGGGGACTGCAGCCTCAGGTGAAGAAGAGACCAACGGTCCTGCAGGTCCCAGACGCCCCATCCCTCCGGCGGGGGGCAGCAGGCTGGCCGGGCGCTGAGTGGACGGGTGCCGGGCAGCCCCTTCCGTGCCCTTGTCCACGTGTCCAGCGGGCTGGGGAAGCTGGGGCATGTCGCCTCTTCCTGGGGGATGGAGCTGAGAGGCCAAGGCGGCTGATACCCTCTGGGTCAGGAACGTTCTCTGGGAAGGGAGGCAAAGGCAGCTGGGGACCCGGTTCCTGAGGGAGCGGTCTGGGCTGAAGTGGACGCGGGAAGGGCGGTGGCCGTGCAGCCCCGCGCGGAGGGCAGGAGGGGGCTCCTGCGGCTCAGAGACGAGCCAGCAAGCAGGCTCAGACCCCCGTCCCGGTTCCCTAGCCACCTTCCACCACCAGGTGTTCCTGCTGTGGCGCTCCGAGCGCCTGCAGACGCTTCTGGGACAGACCCAGCGTTCGGGACACGACATGGTAGTTGATACCGACGCGTGTTTTCTTGCCTGTGGCTACGGCTCCGTGGCCCCCTGGGGGTCTCAGGCCCCTCCGCCCCTGCATCCGGGGAGGTTTTCAGGCAGACCCTTCTGCCTGCCAGAGTTTGAGCCCATCGGGAGGGGAGACCAGGAGCGCCTGACCTCGGAGGGACAGTTTCCCAGAGGTGGGAACACCTTTAGGTCAAACACACCAGGTGTAAGAAGAAAGGGGAGAAAGTTATGGCACCCACAGGAATAAGAAGGAAGACCCGTCAGAAGGACGTAAAAGGCTTGAACCCACAGAGCCCAGGCCGCGGCCCCCAGGGTCTCCTCTTCATCGTCACGAGCGGCCCCCAGGCTCCTGGACGACGGGGGTGTGCAGATGGGCGCTTGGCTCCCCTCCCCGCCTGCCGCCGCGGACTGCAGAGGCCAGCCGGCGAACCCCCAATTCCAGGATCGCTTACAACCGGGGTTCTTTATGGGACGTAGGTCTGGCTGATCCGCTGTGTTCATCTGCGACCCAGAAGGTGGCGTGAGGGGAGCCCATCTTTGGGCTGTTTCTGCTGGCCTGGGGGTTCTGGAGCGGCCCCCGATACCCCATCGCGGGTCCCGCGAAGGACGAGGGTGTCTGTGGCTCGAAAAGGCAGCGGTGGAGGGCGGGGTGATGCCATTGTCTCCTTTTTGTGGCGCGAAGGCAGCAGGCGCGTCCGGGCTCCGAAGCAGAGTGGCCACCGGTGCCCTTGCTGAGCCCGAATCTTGCTGAACGCCGTGGCCGCCTGGCCATGGCCTCCCGAGTCCCCCGCTCCTGACGACGGCAGGGAGAGCCGCTCCCTGGTGGCTGTGTGGGGGCATATGTAAACCCGCGTTAAATCTCTTGCTGTTTAAAATCGCTGCAGGGATTCTCACACTCAGCAGAACCCTCCCTGAGACGTGGTCTGGTACAAGAATTGTCTGCAGGCAACGAGCCCTCTGGGGCGGGGATCTGGGGCCGCTGTCCTTACCTGGGTAGAGGCACTGAGATCGGGTTCCATTGAAAGCGGCACCCCGCTAATCCCAGGCCTGCAGTGGCAAAAGAGCGATGTGAGTGGCCGTCTGCGACCGCCTGGGACGAAGCGTCTGCGGAACAAGGCCAGGCTTCGATGAGCCCGAGGTGGGCTGTTGACTGCGCTACGTCGGGAGATTAACAGGCTTTGGGCTGCTCTGCGCTGGGGCTCCAAGTAATAGGTTTGAGGCAACGTCACTCGGGTGACACAGTAGATGCCTGGTAACCTGAGGCGCACGCACTGCACCACGGAGCCCCCGGGTCGTAGCTTCTCCCCAGCGGCCGCATGGCAGAAACTGCTCAATGGTCACCGTCCTGTTTCTCTTTTTTAGTTTTTAAAAAATTTTATTTATTTTTGGCTGCATTGGGTCTTTGTTGCTGGGCGCGGGCTTTCTCTAGTTGCGGCGAGCGGGGGCTACTCTTGGTTGCGGTGCACGGGCTTCTCGTTGCGGTGGCTTCTCTTGTTGCGGAGCACGAACTCTAGAGCGCAGGCTCAGTAGTTGTGGCGCACGGGCTTAGCTGCTCCACGGCGCGTGGGATCCTCCCGGACCGGGGCACGAACACGTGTCCACTGCATCGGCAGGCGGACTCTCAACCGCTGCGCCACCGGGGAAGCCCATCTTTTTTTTTTTTTTTTTTTTTTTTTTTTCGCGAACCCGGCTCCCCTGCATCGGCAGGCGGACGCGCAACCACTGCGCCACCAGGGAAGCCCCCCATCTTTTTTTTAATTAAAAAACATTTATTTATTTTTGGCTGCATTGGGTCTTTGTTGCTGGGCGCGGGCTTTCTCTAGTGGCGGCGAGCGGGGGCTACTCTTTGTTGCAGTGCGCGGGCTTCTCACTGCGGTGGTTTCTCTTGTTGCGGAGCACGAGCTCTAGAGCGCAGGCTCAGTGGTTGTGACACACGGGCTTAGTTGCTCCGCGGCACGTGGGATCTTCCCGGACCGGGGCTCGAACCCACGTCCCCTGCACTGGCAGGCGGATTCCTAACCACTGCACCACAGGGGAAGTCCCACCATCCCATTTCTTTCTCCTCCTGGACACAGCTCTCTTGCAATCAGGTGAGCACTAGTGACAGAGTCCCAGCCGTTGTATGTGGGCAGAAGTGAGACACCCCACCCACCCATGAAACCTTCCCGAGGAGCCCTCTGCCCCGTCTGCCCCATCCTCCCAGGAGTGCAGAGAACACTGAGGACTGGATACGAGGAGCCTGGGTCCCTGAGTGACCAAGTGGAGTGGCCTCCCCTGCCAGCCGGCACTGGACCCAACGTGGGCAGGAGGCCAGCTCTCATCGTGGGAGGCCTCCCCTCTCTTTATGAGCGGTAAAGATGCACGCAGCATCGTATATCAACACTAGAGCAGGAGTATTTCTCTTTTTAAAAAATGAAACAAAGAAAAGAAGTAAAAGAGAAGACGATACACAATAAAAGCCACCAAAAAAACATTAATGATAAAGGTGCAAAGGACCCAAGTATATTGTCTTGAGGACTAGAAAAGCCACTCTTTCTTCTTTAAGAGGAAAGGAAAATGGAGAGTGGAAGGAAACCAGTCAGGCTGTCGATTACTGAACGCGCTAACTCTGCTCGTTTCCTTGTAGATGGTTGAGAAACATGAGATCAACTTACGCTAGACCCTAGGTCCTGGGCCCCCTCTGGTCACAGGAAGAAGAGTCAACCAGAGACAAAGTGACAGCCACCCTTCACGAGCCCCACCCCCCCGGGACTGTCCAAACCTCAAAGGACAGGACAGAAGCAGGACCACCAGGGACCAGGAATGGAGACCACACAAAGCCAGTGGCGACTGCTTCGCCGCTTCCTGCTAATTGTTTTGCATGAGAGTATCATGTATCTGTGTGTGGTTTCCATCTCACGAAGAACAAGGCTACTTCTGAGAACTGGAACTCCTGAAATGACATGGAATTCTTTTGATTTCTCAAAAAAATAACCCAAACTATTTTTTAATGTCACAGTAATAATCTGTTCATTATGGAAAAACATTTGAAAGGTGAGCAAAGAGAAAAGCAGCTCAGGTAAGGCCAGAGATGACCCTGTCACCACCGCAGTGTATAGTCTGTGCCCCTTCACCCCAAGAAGAGATACTCACACACGAGGCTCATCTGTATACACTGATTAGTCACCTCTTTTTTGGACTTAAAAACTGGAAGACACCCTTCTGATATTTTTTACACGCTGCCTCGCAGGTTCCTGTGGACGTAATTTTATTCACAATTGTTCTCCAAATGATATGTTTATTACGGTGTTAACCGTGGGCTGACGATGCCCGTCAAACAACATAGGCGTGGTCCCCCGAGTCCTGTTTGCTAGGTGTAGCCTCCGGCCCTGCAACCCACACGCACGCACACCATCTCTTTCTTTTGCTTACAGGAAAATGCAAGAAAGAACTCGGGACAGTCCCCCGACCCCCTTGCAGAGCCATCACCACACTGGGGTCTCCAGCCGCTGGTCCTGCTGCCTCCTGGGCCCTCACGCTCTCAGCACGTGGCTGAAGTGCGGGCGGGCTGGCGGTCACCTGCGCAAAGCCACCCCCGACCCTCAGGCTGACACACCCTCTTGTGTTGCCCCTCCTCTGCTCAGGCAGGTGTCCCTCAGCCCCGGGGCTGGGCCTCAGCTCATGGGGACCCTCGAGCTGGGCCCATTCCCTTGCCCCGTGGTCTCCTGACCGTGAGATACGAGCAGGAGGCTCGTGGGGATGGGGTGTCGGGGGTCTTTGGGGCAAACTCCCCACCTGTTAAGACTTAAGAACGGAATGCGAAACTTTTCCCTCCTCTGCTCTGAACGTCGTCTACATGTGGCTCCTGGAGATGGGCGGCCGGGCGGGGACGGTGAAGAGAACCAGCCCATGAGGCCGAGCTCTCTCCTGTCGCCAAGGGCGGCAGAAGAGAAAGACGGAAAGGAATGAGGTCACTCGTGGCGCCCCTGGGCCACTGCACTCACCGCCGCCACCGCAAAAGCACCTGCGCTCAGACTTTTTATTGTGGAGGATAGGAAATGCTCTTACGGCCAAAGTGCTTTGAGCTGGTTTGTGTGTTCTTTGAAGCTGAGGGCTTCCCACGGCAACATTTTTGCGACGAGCAGTGGTCGCATCCTACAGCTCTAGTGCCAGGAACTGGCAAATCCAGAGCAAGTCCATTCCTCACTGTCGTCGCGTGCTGTGCTCACGGTGGCTCCTGCTGAGACCTCTGGGCCAGGGTGCTACCTCCCCCGGGGTGAGAATTCCTTCTCCACGCCACGCTCAGCGCGGCCTGAACACATACGTGGTGCGTTGGCTCAGGGCAGTCACGGTGCCGGCGCACGACTCCGGGCCTTCGGCAGCCGTGAGCCAGGAGCCAGGCCGCCGGGGCCACCGCTGGGCTGGAAGAACATCGGCGGTGCCCGTGGCGCCCTGGTTCCCTGGTCTACGCGCTGTATAGACCACCGAAGCCAACGCTGTTTCTGCCGTAATACCTGGTCTCAGAGGAGAAGTTCTGATTGTTTCCGCATGGGGAATCAGGCATTACTGTGGCATCGTTTGGGTATGAATAATGTTCCCAATTGAAATATCTTTAGGCTACTGTCCCATGCTGAGAACAGCCATCTGCTGTGGTGGCTTTCAACTTTTTGGACATGACCCACTTTTTACATTGGAACTCATTACATAAAGTGTCACGAGATAATAGTTTCCTTTTCTATAAGATGCACTCTGATATTTTACGTATGTTTTTCTAAGCTAGTTTCACCCCACTGTACTGACTTATGGCCCACTAGTGGGTGGCAGCCTGCAGTCTGAAGGTTGCTGATGGACTGAATTCCCCTCTGCCTCTTAGCTGTCCTGTTGCAATAGCCCACCTCTCTCACCTTGTTAGCAAACAGGGTCCCATGTACGGTTGTGCAGGTTGTGTACTGCACGGCCCCAGGACACCACAGTAATGTTGTGCGGTATGCAACAGGATGGGGCAGCTCTATCAAGAGCTAAATTGACTTATCAGCAAATTAAGTTAATACCAGTTAGTCAAAACTGAGTCGCTGAAGCTCTCTGAGCCTCCTCTTCTATATTCCTAACATGAAGCTAATTGAAATGGCCTCATTTACCTCCCAAAGTTGTTGAAAGAATTTAACAAATACTTTCTCTATTTGAACTTGACGTTCCTAGCAGGCCGGCACGATGCCTCGAGGGTGGGGTCAATTCAAGCAAACAAGACTTACTTTCTCACCCCCCCCCCCCCCC
>NC_041218.1:2658096-2765893 GCF_002837175.3 Physeter macrocephalus | reverse complement strand
CAAGACTTACTTCCTCACACCGCCCCCCCCCCCCCCCCCCCCGCACCGCATGTCCCTCCCTCTAGCCCACCCAGGTCAGGAGCCCGAGCCTGGCTTTGAGGCCCTAAGCCCCGCCGTCCCCTGAGGCTGTGGGGCACCTGTCGTAGGCCTTGCTGGGTGACAACTCCAAGAAAACAGCGCTTCTCCCTAAGGGTCTCCCCGCCCACCGCTGCCAGGTGGGGAGCTGGTGGTGGTTCCCGTGTCCCTCCAGGGCAGGAGGGGTGCCAGAGGGGCAGTTTGCATGGGGGGTGCTTTACAGCAACTATCTCGGCTGGGTTTTCCTTGGGAGGTTCTCCAAACCTGGGAGGGGAGGGGGCCGTGCTGGCGGAAGAGGGGGCAGACGGTAAAGTGTATCCTCGGGGGGCGGCTGGGGCCCCATTCCACTGGGGACGTTCCAGAGCCAGGCAGAGGACACCTCAGCGGTCCCCCCACCGAGGAGTATTAGACCCCTTTCCCTGCGCTGCTCACCCCCAATCTATCCCCTTCCTGCTCACCGGAGAAAACCGTCAGGCGGAGAGAACACGTCTCCCGGAGTCAGTGGGAGAAATGGAGCCGCTGTGTCTGCCACAGCTCCCCCGGACCCCAACCCTGACCCCGATCCTGACCTCAAACCTGACCCCACCTAACCCTGACCCCAGTCCTGACCTCAGCTAACCCTGACGCCAACACTGACCCCGCCCCATCCAACCTCGACCCCACCCCTCACCCAAGCCTGACCCCAACCCTGACCTCAGCTAACCCTGACCCCAACCCTGACCCCGCCCCATCCAACCTCGACCCCACCCCTCACCCAAGCCTGACCCCAACCCTGACCCCACCTAACCCTGACCCCACCCCTGACCCCACCCCACCCAAGTCCCACCCCGTCCTCCGAGGGCCAGCATCCCGCAGGTGGCCACGTGGGGGGCCACGTCTGGGAGTCTGTGGCCCCGCAAGCGGCTTAGGGGCAGGCAGCCCTGCTCACGTGTGTACGGAGCCGAGGGAGGAAAGAGGGGAACAGGGCTCAAGGCAAGGCTGGCTCGGGACCCGGGGGGACACGCGACCACGTGGCCGGGCCAGAGCAAAGTGGGGCCAGCAGGTGGGGAGGGGCCAGGGGGGGCCTCACTGACCGTGGCCTGGGCCTGACTCCCGCAGTCCGGGCACGGCCCGAGGCCAGCGCTTCCCAGGGTCCCCGAGCGCCCCGGCCGGGCCACCCTGGCTTCTGGGGCAGCGGCTGGGACTTCACAGCTGGTCGACCCTACCCCTCACCCAACCCTGCCCCCACCCCTGACCCCACCCCACCCAAGTCCCACCCCGTCCTCCGAGGGCCAGCATCCCGCAGGTGGCCACGTGGGGGGCCACGTCTGGGAGTCTGTGGCCCCGCAAGCGGCTTAGGGGCAGGCAGCCCTGCTCACGTGTGTACGGAGCCGAGGGAGGAAAGAGGGGAACAGGGCTCAAGGCAAGGCTGGCTCGGGACCCGGGGGGACACGCGACCACGTGGCCGGGCCAGAGCAAAGTGGGGCCAGCAGGTGGGGAGGGGCCAGGGGGGGCCTCACTGACCGTGGCCTGGGCCTGACTCCCGCAGTCCGGGCACGGCCCGAGGCCAGCGCTTCCCAGGGTCCCCGAGCGCCCCGGCCGGGCCACCCTGGCTTCTGGGGCAGCGGCTGGGACTTCACAGCTGGGATGCACGTGGAAGGAGTCCTGGGACAGAAGAGGGCAGGCTGATTTCTGTGCAGGCCACAGGGCAGCAATGCAGGGTGGAGGCTGGAGGAAAGGCCGGACAGAGAACGTCGCCAGGACAGGCGGCGAGAGCGCGGCTGGCGCTCCTGGGCGGGTCGCGGCGGCGCGAGGGCCCCAGGTCCTCGGGGCTGCTTCAGCAACGGGCAGCAGAACCTGCTGTTTGGAGGACACGTGGCCCCTTGGGCGCCTGGCCCGCCCTCACCGTGTCCTCCGCGCCCACGGCCACGGGGACAGAGCGCGACGGGGCAGTGGCCGTCCGCAGCGGCCACAGGGGCCAGCTCTCTCCCCGGCTGTCGTCCGGGGGCAGAATGTGCCACAGTAGCCACCTGGCACCTTCTCACCCAGCGCGAGCCAGCCCAGAGCAGCTGTCCACGGCCCTCCCCCGACGCCGCCCTCCCCAGAGCTGCCCCAGCACCAGGCCGCACACGAGCGACCAGCCTGCATCGGCTCCAGCCAGTCTGCGCGTTAACTGTCCACGCTGCGCTTGGACGGCCAACGCGGGCCCCTGCCCCTCAGCACGTGGGCCCTCGGGGGTGCTCCCCACCTCCCTCTGAGGACGGCCAGGCTCTCCCGGACCCTCAGCTTGGAGGACGCAGCCCACGGGTCAGCGCTTCCTTCCATCCTTGGAGAAACAGAACGAGAAAGGAAAAGAAAAGACAGGACGGGGCAGGAGATGGGCCGTGTCGCCCTCGGCCAGCGTGTCAGGGACCCAGGAAGCGCCCTGAATCTGAGACCTCTCCCAGCCAGGGCGCTGGCCTGATCCTGCCGGGCGCTTCTTTTGTGCTTTCTTTTGTGTTTCTCGAACACTAAGCTGAGCACACACAGGCCGCGCGCCCCCAGCAGAAGGACAGAGATGCCTCCACATCAGCACCCCCGGCCAGAACAGCTGGCCTGCATCCAAGGCGGCGGGTGAGGCCCCGACTTCATGCCAAGAGGCCCCTGTGTTTCAGTTTGGCCAAGCAGCCCGCCGGCCGAGGAAACGACCACGGGGCTTTGAAGCAGAGGAGAGTTTTCGGAGAGGGAGGGAGGACTGCTGGGCTCTGTAAAGCATGGGAGCTGCTGTGATCACTAGCTTCACGTTGACCGCAGGCAGGAAGCCTGACCTCCACCCCTCAACCCCAAAGCCACACGGCTCCAAAACACGGGGCCTTAAAGACCAGCCTCTCCGGGCGCCGCGCACCTTCCACGGGTCTGCCGGGAGAGTCCGGCTCCAGTGCCGAAGGCTGGGGAGAAGCTCCCGGGGGCTGCTCTCCCCACGACCGCCAGGCAGCGGCTCCGAGCAGCACGTGGGCCAGGACAGCCCTGCTCGCCGTCGCCGGGACTCTGAGGTCTCTCTGGTCCACCTGATGAACGCAGCAGAATGATGGCTTTCAAAGGGCTCAGCAGATTGAGTGTTTGTAGCAACGCTGAAAACGTGATTTCGACTCGATCGTCTCAAAGCAGAAGACCATAGAGAAGGGAGAGCAGGCCTGTCTCCGGTAAAGGTGAGTCTACGTCAGTGGGGGCTCAGGGATCCTCAGCACGGACCCCGGGAAAGACCCCCAAGGACACAGCAGGAGAGCTCGGAGGACGGAGGGCCTACGTGCGCGCCAGTCACCGAGGGACCCCGGGACACCGCTCACCTGCTCCGCGTGTTCTCGACAGAAAACATACCTATTTTGCAGGTTGCTCTCAGGACTAGGAATCACTTAAAGGCTGTCACGGCAGGTCCTCGATAAAGAACCGCCAGCTTCCCCAGTCCTCCCTCACGGACCCGCAGTCCTTACCCTTGCCCCCGCCCCTTCCCTGACCCTCCAGGGTCTCCCGGGTCACTCTCTTTTGCCCTTTTACCTTTTAGAGAAAGACTCCTTCCTCTCGCCGGGCCCAGGTGCACCAACAATGGGTCGGGTACCCCACCTTTTAACCTCTTACAGTAGCGGCCCTCCATTTATTTTCCAAGCTGCCACGGCCCCGGGCACACACGCCTTTCCCGGCGCTGCCTGACCGCGAGAACCCTCTGCAGCCGGTGTCAGGGACCAGGGTTGCTCCTCCCCTGCAGGTCGCTGGGACCCACGGGGCCGCCTGGTCGCAGGGAACGAGGCCTGTGGGTGAGCGGTGACGCGAGTTAGCACGGCCCTTCCCGGGAAAGTACCTGAGTTATCAGCATTATCCGGTAATTCTGGTGAATTACCCGGTGACGTTATGGGAGATGGGCTTTTGTGGGGAAGGTCGTCCTGCCCTTCTTGGAGGGGGCCTCCTAGCTCAACACACACTTAGGCCTCCCTTAAAGATGCGTTCGATACCCTACAGAGCGCCCCGGTGGGTCTTGTCCTTGCCCTACTCCCAGGCTCTTGGATGGGCACACAATTCCAGAAAGAGGTGGAAAAAGCAGACGGCCCACCTCAGTCATTTGCTCTAAAACAGAGCGCCGTGTGCTCTGCCAAACCAACAGGAAATCCAAAACCAACATCTGTTCAGCTCCGAGTGAGTCGGATGCCGTTACGGGACACCTTTTCCTGTTGTGGTTCGCTTAGGATGACAGTGAAATTGGCTTATTGTTCTGGGCGCTTACCACCTGAGTGCTGGGTTGGGGGAGGACACGGGAGCCTGAGTTCGCCGTGGCCCCGTCCCTCCTGACTTCTCAGACCCCTGCCGTCAGATGCCGAGGGCCGGGCCCCTCTCCGCACGGTCTCCGTGGTGGAAGAACGTCCATCTTTGCGCTCAGACAGGTGCCTGAGTCTGTCCCGGAGATGGGTCTTGCATCCTTACCCACACTAGAAACTTCTGTGGATCTCGGAGGCGGGGGTGGGGAGCCTGGGGGAGGGTGCCCAGCCTTTGAGGTCTCTGGGCAGCCCCTGCAGCCGTTCTGGGTCCCCTGCTGGCCTTTGCCCAAGAACCATGGAAGCGCTATTTTTATCCTGATGAGCAATAGTGCAGAAATGTCTTCTGACTTGACAAGACACAAAATTTAGGTGCTGGGAGAGAGACTTCAATTTCAAGCTTAAAGATTACTTTGGGTCCCCCAGGACTCAGAAGCAATTTAGAGCTGATACCCTGAACAAGAGAAAGGTTAGAAGATTAAGACCAACTGCTGTTTGGATAAATGGCTGGTAATTGCCCATATCTGCAATTATACACTGGCACATAATTTCTTTTCCGCTACCTTTCTCCTCTCCTGCGACCCGTCAGGATTTATTCGGAAGGAGCCCACCTTTGGTCTTCTTCTGCCGAGCCTTGGTGACGTCGTACTCTACCTCGTCCATCAGGGCCCCCCGCACGCTAAACAAGCACAAAGCATGTGTTATCTCCGGAAGGGGAGTGAGGCTCCTGTGAGCCGTTCTCCAGCTGGAGAGTCAGCAAACCCACGGTCCCTGGGGGCTGGGCTGGGCTCTTGTCCTTTGGCTGCTTCTTGGAAGGCAGGAATGTGCAGAGTTTTCAAAGACAGCCAAACTGAGACTAGTTTTCTTTGCATGCCCTTTCGTACTCGTGTTTTTATAAACCCCATACATTTTCCTTTTTCCATTTAAAACATGCTTTTTTAAAGAACAAGGAGACCCAGACTCTGAGTCCATCAGAGACCTCAAGCCCCACTGGGTCGCATTAATTACACCCAAGGAACCTTTGCAAATGGAAAAGGTTTGTCCAAAACTGGGCGCTGCTCCCAAAGACACATTTTGGCGGGTTTTAAAACCTCAGGGAGCCTCTGCGACTTACCTCTGATGGGCTACACAGCTGATCTGTCCCTTCTTCTCAGGCAGGGCTGCCCGGCTGAGAATTCTCACCAAGAAAAAGTAAATGAAGTGGTGCCTCTAACGTCTGCCTCATTTGCTCAACAGGAAACTGGTTTTGAACATGCTGTCTTTGCCCCAGCTGTGACCGAGGATGCTGGAGGAGCCTGGCCAAGCCTCGGTCGGTCATGACCAGTCGCCTGGCGCTAAACGAGGCGTGGAGACGTTATCTGTCCTAGTCGAGCGCTGCATTTCGGGGTGTCTCTGGGAGAACAGCATAACCTTTAAATCCGAACGCTGGCACGGCCGACCCGACCCCGTTTTTTGGGCTGTTTCCTGGTTGTACATCAGAATGGGATGGCCGAGGGCTCAGCCTGCATCCATGGCAGCAAAGACCAACCACAGTCACGACGATGCCATCGCTACGGACGCTTCCCGCCTTCCACGTGTCGTGCTCCACGTGTCGTGCGCCACGTGCCACGGACTCGACGCTTGTCACAGCCTATGAGAGCGACCCGAGGACTACTGTATCCCCATTTCACGGCGAGGCTTAGAGAGATTGGGGAACTTACCCCAGTTCCACTTCCCGGGTCACCCGGTGCACGTCTGTGAGTGTGTCCGGGCAGGTCAGCTGATTGAGAGCCAGGCGGTGGGATCGCACAAGCCCGGCTGCCATCCTGACCCCGCCCCTTACTGGCCAGGTGACCCTCGGGCAGTGTGAGCTGTCCTTGATCATTATGGTTGCCGATTAAGGAACTACAAGCCCACTGAGTGGCACCCAGTCCTTCTCCTTCCCCAGGTCCCCAGCAACAGCCTGTCTGTCCAAGGTGACAGCAAGGGCTGGAAGGTTCTGTGGGCCCCACACCAGAGGCCGGGCGGACCCAGCACTTCCTGCAGTGTGTTCCTTCTTCCCGGGAAAGGAACCTGTAGCCACAGGTGTCCTTTCCAGCTCCTGTGGCCATGTAACTTGCCTCCAGAGCCATGCATCCCAGAACCTTCCTGAAGGCCCTTGGCCCGGTGTTGCCCTCCTGTCCCACTGGAGCCTGGACGGAGCTCGGGCCATCGGGACCAGGGCCCTGCGCACTGCAGGACAGATCTCCCGCCCACCTGGATGGCGATTCTCCATCCTCTGTGAGGTGCCGCAGCCACTGCTATTTCGAGTTCACTACTCTCCCAACGAATGAGACCCTGTGCCTCCAGGGCAGGGGTCTCCAGCGGGGACCCTGGCCAGCCATGGGAACACACCGGGGGTTGCGGGGGCTGATTGGGAGAGCACAGGGCCACACCTCCCAGGACTCTCAGGGGACAGGTGGCCCGGCAGGCTCTGCCGGGAGGCCTCTTGGGAAGAAAGCGAGGGCGACCATTGCAGGCGGAGGGCCGTTAGGATCCCTGCGGACAGACAAGGGTGGAGAGAAGGGACTTCCTAGAGGTTCGTGACGTCCTTTACTCCTTGCTCCCAGGAGAGGGAAGACAGTGCGGGGAGCCAGTCTCTTGGCGGCAGGGGAGGAAACGGCCAGTGTGAAGGAGGGTGGCTGGTCTGGCCACTGGGCCACGCGGCAGCTTCTCGGGGGAGCAGCCTCCCTGTCTGAGGGGGCTACGGCAGGCCGGTGTGAAGGGTTCCGCAGAGCGGGGCGAGGGCAGCAGGGCCCCGGGGGTCCAGGTGGCTCCGTGCCCTGGCAGTGCCCCCGGCCCCTCCTGATACAGCTGCCCATCCGGAGGGCAGCAGGGGCCCTGTTAACAGCACCCGGCTTCAGATCCTTCCTACCTGAGCCCGCTTCACTCTTAGCTCTCTCTTCATCGGAGGACGGGGACCAGTCTATAAGGCGCGTAGCACACGCATCCGCCCGGCCAGGGTTGGCGCCTTCCCCGCCCCTCCGGAAGGGTCCAGGTTCCTGGAACCCCCCAGCTGGACCTGGCTACCCTCCCGGGATCCTGGATCCCGCTCGGCCCTCTGCTCCGTGTCCGCAGACCGGGGTTTCTGGCCCTGGCGGATCTGGGATGGTCTTGGCTCTCTGGAGCCCACTGGGCTGGGTCTGGCAGACGCGCCCGCCCCCGGAGCTGTTGGTCGTGTTAATACCCTGTTCCTTTCAGCTCGGGCCCCGAGTCTGGGGAGCCCCAAGGCAGCCATGTAAAGGGAAGCTCCTAAAAGGGGTCCCCTGCGGTGGCCGAGCTGACGGCGTGTCCCTGATGGTCCCCAAGCCCACGGCCCTGCGTCTCTCCTCTCTGGCACCGGCCGCCTGGATCCCGGCCTCCGGGGGCCGCACTCACTGGTCAAGCAGAGCGACTCAGGGGCAAAGGTGAGCCCCGCCCACTTCCCGGACAGCCCGGGAGGGGCCGAGGTCCTCCAGGTCCACACCCCGACCTCCCCACGGAGGGAAGGGGCGGCTCGATCCGAGAAGATCATTTTAAATGTTCGCCCCAGGTCACAGAACAAGTTAACACAGTCACACCAGCGACCTGGGCCTCCGGATTTCTAGTCCGGCGTTAATTTAAATGTTAATCTGAAATCTTCACTTAAGTCACTGGAGTTTCGAGTTTATTAGAGCAGGCGGGGCCATGGGGCCTCCTGGGGGGTCACGTTGCCTGCCAGAGGGCGAGCCCTCCTCCCAGCTGGGCCCGCCAGCCTCCTCCGGCTGCCGGCTTCCTCCCCTCTCCCACCCTTTCTCTCTTTCTGGGAGTGAGTTTGGGGAGGAGGTGGCAGTGGATGTCAGGGCAGTTGGGCTGGTCCCTGGGGGCAGGGCGCTGGAGCCCCTGGGCGGGCTGCAGAGGGCAGGTTGCGGGCACGGCTCTTCCCAGCCCCGCGGGTAGGGACAGCACACAGGAAGCCTGGCACCTGCCGGCCCCGTCGTGGCGAAAGCGCTTCCACGGGGAGCGAGGCTAACACCGCGGCAGACTCCTCTCCCACCTACACCCTGCTCGGCACGCGCCCTAGAGGCGTTTTCAACCAGCGTTTTCACACCTGCCGTCTTCAAGGTGGCACAAGGTACGAGGGAGTCGTGGGGAGCAGGTCACAGACAGGCCCCCGAGGAGCTCGCATTTGCCTGGAGGTCAGCGAGCTGGCCGATGGCACAGGAACCGGTGCAGTGGATCGGGGGTGGAGGGGACACCTGCAGACACCTCGCCTGGACCAGCGGGGCGAGCGAAGCGAGCACACCTGAGCCACGCAGAGCCACCCGCAGCAGTCGGTCCCGGGCGCCAGTGCAGGTGACCAGCAGACACACCTGGGCAGGTGCCAAGACGCAGATCCAGGTCCCAGCCTGGGAGGACCCCGGTCAGCGCTCGGGGTGAGACCCGGGCTCCGCCTGTGTCCTTAACTCAGGACAAAGTCGCTTTGCACCTGTGACTGGGGGACGGCCGCTCAAAGGCCCACACTCTTCCTGACACCAAAGTACCTGTCTCGGCTTAGCGGGACCGAAGCTCCTTTGGGGGAAGACAGAGCCCTGACCCCTTGGTAGGGGGTGTCCTGGAGAGGGCGACACGACCCCACACCCTGCCCATCAAGGAACTCTCAGTCTCCCGCAAGCGGAAGCGGCCGATGCCCGGGTCTTTCTTGAAAATTTTGTCCACGAGACACCAGAAAGCGTGCTGGGAGTGTGGTGGGCGCCACACGGTGCTAAGAGGGGCAGGTGGGCCACAAGCCAAGAGGCCCAGAGACGAGCTACCAGGTTGGAACTGAGAGCCGGGGCCTGGCGTCCCCTCCAGGGCCTGTGATGCAGTAGCCCAGAGCCCCCAGTGGAGATGTGAGTGCCAGCCAGTGCAGGAAGCCTCCCGGGCTTGGGGAGCAAATCTCAGCCTCACAGCACCCACATCTCGTCACTTCCTCCCTCCCTCCCCCGTTGCTGTGGGTGGAACGGCATCCCCAAGGCTACGGGCCCGTCCTCAGCCCTGGTACCCGTGGAGGTGACCTTGTCTAGAGACAGGGTCTTGGCGGACGGTCAAGTTAAGATGAGGTCACTAGGATGGACCCTGATCCGATCTGACTAGAGTCCACATAAGGAGAGGAGAAACCCAGAGAGGAAGGGCATGTACAGGCTCGGGGGCGGGGCGAGCCACGGGACAGCAGATGCAGAGATCAGGCAACGCGCCCGCAAGCCAAGGGTCGCCAGCCGCCACTCTACATCGGAAGGGGCAAGAGAGGACCCTCCTCTAGAGGTTGCAGAAGGAATGTGGCCCTGCTGACACCACGATTTCAGACTTCTGGCCTCAAGAACCATGAGGAAATAAATTTCTATTGTTTAAGCCCCCCAGGCACCCCCAGGGACCACATCTCACCTGTGCTGACACTGTGCCAGGTGACACAGCCCCAAGTAAGGCAGACGACGGGGGAGGGGGAGGGAGACGTACAGGGATGTACCTGGCTGGGGCCTCAGAGAGCCTCCCTGAGGATTGACATATGAATTGAAGCTCCAAGGACAAGCAGGAGATGGTCACGCTGGGACCCACAGAGACCGGTTCCAGGAAGAGGCGTGTCCACCAGCAGGAGGAGGTGAGCGGGGGAAAGATGTACTCGAGGGATGGAGAGACAGTATTATAAAGTCTTGTCTTCTTTGTCTCATTTTTTTCCTTTTTAAAAAAAAATATTTATTTATTTATTTGGCTGTGTTGGGACTCGGTTGTGGCCTGTGGGATCTTCATTGCAGCACACGGGCTCCTCTCTAGTTGTGGCACGCAGGCTCTAGGGTGCGAGGGCTCAGTAGTTGCCGCAGGAGGCTTAGTTGCCCCGAGGCACGTGGGATCTAGTTCCCCGACCAGGGATCGAACCCGCGCCCCCTGCCTTGGAAGGCGGATTCTTAACCATCGGACCGCCAGGGAAGTCCCTCTGTCATTTTTCTTATTCAATTTTATATCATAAGTATATTCTCAACTTGTGGTATAATGGTGACTATCATAAAAGTTGTGTATAATATCCCATCAGGCAGCTGTGCCGTAATCTCCTTAACTCTTCTATCTGCGCATGTTAAGTTGTTTCAGATGTTTAATGTTTAATGGATAATTTAGGCTCACAAATGATCTTCATTTGCAATATAGTGGCCTTTTCGAATTAACCTGGTGCATAATTGTATCTCATTCATTCGGTCATCCAATAAGTATTAAAGCCCTGACTCTCTTCTGGGCGCTGTACAGGGCGCAGGAGTTATAATAGGGGTAAGAAGACCACCGTCCTGGCCACAGCCACTCAGGAGTTTGCAGAGGACAGAGGAGTGTTGATCATATCCAGAAAGAAGAGCCTCGTGTGCTCTGAGACCCACATGACGAGTGGAGATTAGAAAAGGCAGTATTTCGCCATCCTTCCATCTCCCCACACTGCTGAGCAGGCCTACGGCCCGCTTTGACCAGTAGAAGTGACGTGAGTGATGTGTGCAAGTTCTAGGGCCAGGCCTCAAGGGGCCTTGCAGCTTTCACCGTTGCCCTCTTGGGATGGTCTGGCCACCACGTTCAGAGCCCAGAAGGACGGCGGACTGAGAGGTCACGTGGGAATGGGCACAGGCTGAGAGCCAGCGCACAGGCTGAGAGCCAGCCCACAGGCCCCAGACCCTCCAGCCAGGGGAGCCACTGCAGGACTCGGGCTGCGCGAGCAAGCACAGGTGGGACCAGGAGAGCGCCAGCCCACTCCCGACCTGGGAGACTGATTAGTTCACGTGCAGGCTTCTGAGAGTGGGAGGGTTACACACGGGTGGGTGCAGGTGGGCTGGGTCGGGTGGGCTGGACCTTGTCAGGAGAGACAGCAGGTTTCCCTAGAAAGAGATGTGTAAGCCCTGAGGGATAAGTGCCGGGTGAGGTATCTACCAGGTGAGGTGTGTGCAAGGTCCTGGAAAGAGGGACCAGCACATGCTAAGCACAAGAGTGAAATCACGATGAGTCTGAGGGACAGTAAAACAACAGCCCACATGCCTGAGGAGGAGTGAGCAGGAAGAGTGTGGCATTTGATGAGGCTGTGGGGTGGGGAGAGGCCAGACGAGGCAGAGCCTTGCGGGCAGAGGTAAGGAAGGATGTCGTACTCTAAGCCGCGTGGAACCACTGCAGTGTTTCAAGTAGGGTGAGGCTTGAGGACATCTACATTTTTCAGAGGTCATTAGGCTACAGTTAGAAGAGACGAGAGGGGATCAGGGTGTGTTCAGGCAGGCTGATAGGCTACTGCAATAGTCCCAGTAAGAGATCATTGGAGCTTGGATTGCAGTGATGGAAGAGAGGAGGCAGAAAAGTCAATGAATTCAAGAGCTCTTTGGGAGACAAATCAATAGGATGGGGGATGACTGGTTGTGCAGGTGGGGAGAAGACCCTGCTGGCTGCAACCCAACCACCATTTCTGTTCCACTTTCTTCTAATGTATTCATAAAGCACCACTCACATCCCATCACGGGCAGCCACATGTGACAGACAACTGGCTCCTTCCTGGTTCATTCCCACCGCAGTAATTCTGTGCCCATGGCCAGCCATGGGCAAGGGTTGTAGCTCTGGCCAACGGGACGGGAGGAGAGGGCTTTCTTCCGTCACAAAACAGACGTGTAGGAACATCCCAGCACCTCATTCCTGCCCCCGCACAGCCGGGTACATGGCGGCCACCCTGGCACCTCGAGGAGCCCGCCTAAGGGTCAGGCCAACGTGCCGAGCGCGCAGGAAGATGGAGGAACCCCGGTCTCCGACGGCATTTCTGAGACTACCATGGGCTGCTTTCCTGCCCGACTTCTTGGATGTGATTTAGTCCATTTTCTCCTTATTACTGAAGCCATTTGGAGTTGGGGGTGATGCCACGTGCTTCCAAAGCCCGTGTTGGCCTCGGTGATGTTTTAGTGTCCTAGGGCTGCCATGACAAGGTACCACGGAGGGGGCAAACAGAGATGAAACAGCAGAGATTTATTTCCTTACAATTCTGGAGGGCCGTCGTCCAAGATGAAGGTGCTGGAATGTTGGGTTTCATCCCGAGGCCTCTCTCCGTGGCACGTATGTGGCTGTCTTCTCTCTGTGTCTTCACATGGCCTTTCCGCCGTGTGTGCATATGTCTGCGTCAAAATCCCTCTTCTTATAACAGACCAGTCAAGTTGGATTCTGAGTTACTGTGAGGCTGTTAGCATAACTGGTGCCATCTTGGGCCCGTATAGTCCCACCTGTCCTGCTGACCCCACCCAGGCCTGTACTGTTCAGTGAATCTCTTCTCTGTTGTGGTTGAGAGGTATTGTGTAATGATTGTTAGGTCCAGGTGGCCTCCATGCGCTGTCAGCCTCTGAACAATCACAGAGACCTTCGCTGACGTCTTCCTGGCGCCCAAGAGACTAGGTACGCATTCATAAATCTTGACTTAGGAAGGCTCGTCCTGTTTCCAAACACATGCCCCCCATACCCTAAGTTAACTATAAAATTGCCCTCGGCACCGTGGCATACAGCTTCGAACGCTCCCAGACCGTTGCCCACCAGACCCCACCCTATAATAAACTGACCCACTGAGTATAACAGAGCTGTCCGCCTCATCTTTTGGCTCGGTGGGCACTTTTCGTTCCCTCCATCCTCCAACAGTCGCCGGTTATAATTCATGGGTTATTTGATTATAACCCGAACCCTCACCAGAGTTAGGGTCCATAAAGACCTCATTTTAGTTTAATTATCTCTTTAAAGACCTTACCTACAAATACGATTACATCCAGAGGTGCGAGGGGAGTAGGGCTTCAACATATGAATCTGGGGGACACAATTCGGGAATAAAAAGTTTATTTGGGGACATCAGGACGTCCCCAGGTTGATTAACTCGGCCTCAGTGACGCCCCAACTCTGGTTCTGCTTCTTTGCAACCCTCTTGACTTTCCTGCACAGGGGAGAGATGTCACCTGTGGTTCTAAGCTTCAAATCCTCAGACCTGACATCTAGAGTCCTAGACAGGTGTTTCCTCACCTGTGAACTTCTATTTGTTAGGAAAGTTCCCAGACACCCCTGGCACACTCTCACTGTCATTGGCCAGAACCGTCCTATGACCTGGCCCAACCCGGTCACTGGCATGGAAATAAAATTATGATGTTTAGTTTAGACCAATTGAGATCCACCCTCTGGGGCTAGAAAGGGTGCAACCTGCCCTAGGAGGCACTTGGCCCCTCTGTAGCTGAACAAAATCAGGGCTCTGCCAGCAAGAATGCGCCCGGCCCCGGGATCCCGTGGTCATCTCAGTACCGGGCAGTGATTCAGGAAGGCAGCAGGTGGAGGCAAGGCCTGGAAAGAGGAGGCCCACCAGCCGGTGCAAAGACAAAGCCCAACCCAGAGGCTCTTGCAAATACCTCCGGCCATACATCTCCCCTCCCCGCACGTTACCACGGCAACCCATCCGCCTGAGCGACTCCCCATCGAGTTTTAACCCAAATTATGTTTTCCAGAATCTAAAAACAGAGGCACTGTAAGCAGTCATTTTAACGACTTGAAGATGCTCAAAGATAGAGATGGGTGGCGGAAAAGAAAATCTGATAAGCGGTATTTTTTAATCAAACAGGCAAACCCTGGTTACTCAGAACCCAAACGACAGGCATTTCCCTCCTACATTCTTTTAAGAAAAAGAAGCGATATTAGGATTCATCGGTGGTAGTGTTTGTTTTCCAGGGAACATTCTAGTTTCGCTATAATTCTATTTACCTCCCATCTTAATCATCCCTGATGTTCAGGATAATGGCCTTCAGTCACCAAGGGAAGAGGTGATTATGAGCATCAAATGCTGTTTACTCTGGGAGGATGTGGGCAGATACAGAGTTGGAAGATTTCCGGTTCTAACAGTACAAGGGTCTCTGTCGGCCTTCAGGAGACCAGAAATGCAACCAACCAAAACACCACTTAAATCTCACTTATAATTTATATCTTTCATTCAGGTCACTCTCACTTGATTACTCTTTTTTAAAAAAAAAATAAATGTATTTATTTATTTGCTCGTTTTTGGCTGCGTTGGGTCTCTGTTGCTGCACGCGGGCTTTCTCTAGTTGTGGCGAGCGGGGGCTACTCTTTGTTGCGGTGAGAGGGCTTCTCACTGCGGTGACTTCCCTTGTTGCGGAGCACGGGCTCTAGGCGCACAGGCTCAGCAGCTGTGGCGCGCGGGCTTCAGTAGTTGTGGCGCACGGGCTCGGTTGCTCCGCGGCATGTGAGATCTTCCCCGACCAGGGCTTGAACCCGTGTCCCCTGCATTGGCAGGCGGATTTTTAACCACTGCGCCTCCAGGGAAGGCCCTCACTTGATCACTCTTTGAAAGTTTTTATTCTGCGTGTCTTGAGTACTAAATTTCTCTGAGACTTGGTAATATTAAGAAAAGTCTGGGAAAAGCATAAAACAGGCTATTTGTCATGTTCTATTTTCACAAGGCACAGTCAGAGCTATTTGAGCGGGGCTTCTGGCCCTCAGGTCCCTGTCTGTTAAAACCACCTTGATGTGATTAAAGATCATCAGGGTTGCAACCTATTATATGTAGGATGGGTGAACAACAAGGTCCCACTGTATAGCACAGGGAACTATATTCAATGACCTGGGATAAACCAGGAGAAGAATATGAAAAAATGTATATATATGGATAACTGAGTCACTTTGCTGTACAGCAGAAATTAACACAACATTGTAAATCAGCTATACTTCAATTAAAAAACAGACCATCTGGAAACTGAATCTAGGCCTGTCCATTCGGGGCTGGGGACCCACATGCAGGGGCGGCAGCTTCCACCTGTCGAGGCCCGCTGTGTGCAGACTCTGTGCTGAGCCCTCTACGTGCCATCACGCTGAAGACCAACACAGACTCTGGAGGAGCTGCCGTGGTCATCGTCCCATTTCACAGATGGGGACACTGAGACTTGAGCAGGTAAGCACACAGGGCTGCAGGGCCGAGATTCAAAAACAGGTGCATCTCCAGAACCCACCGTGGTTGGTTCCACCCAAACGCCCTCTGCGTAGAGAGGCGCTAAAGCAGTCCAGTGATGGTGAGAGCTGGCAGGTAGGGCTGTCAAGGACAGTGGGGAGAGGGGCTCGCACAACCAAATCATCTTGTGCGGGCTCTGTAGAGACGGTCACGGGCCCCGTTATCTCCATCCTAAGAGGTCTGGTCACAGGAAGACTCTTAAATGCAAAACTCTCATGAATTCTAACAAGCCGATTAAGGAACAGCCCAGGCTGGCGTCATCCTGAGCGCGGTGCGCCCAGCCCGAGCTGCTGTGCGCTGCCATCGCCAGGGGCCCCTCCAGTCCCGCCAAAAGGACGCTTGCCCCACAGTGGAGGTAGACACCTGCACCTCCCAGGAAGAAAGAAAACACTCTCCCAATAAAGTGTCCAAAGACGCCCACGTCGGTTCCAACAAGACCACGGCTCTCCTGCCTCCGGCGTGTGCGTGGCAGCGGGGCTCTGGCTCCCACCGAGGAAGCCGGGGAGCATCTCGTCAGCTAATCCCACTCAGCGGTGAGGGAGCACGGTTACTGGCTGGTTAAGAAGCCGGCATTTCCAGAGCAGTGATATAAACTGCGCTGAGAAGGCACAAGTTCAGTTCCCTCTGCAGACACAGACCCACCTGTAGAAGGGAGAAAACCCCACTTTGGTGGTGACACTGGCTCTGCAGCATAAATTTGTAGTTCTTCCCGGCCCACCCCGGACGTGGGGCTCAGCCGTCTGACCCCGGTGGACTGAGGTGGAAGTGGCCAGTTCTGAGCACAGGCCTCCTGTGGCGTCACACAGTTCCTCTCACCCTCTTGCGCCCGTAACCTGGCCAGAGAAGAGCACGTCCCAACCAGCTCCCGGGTCAGAGGGGGAGGAGTCACATAAGGGACAGACCTGGACCCATCCTACCCTGTAGAGCTGCCTGCTGAGCCTGGTCTAGACAGCTGGCCACCCGTCAACCAGCAGACTTGCAGGGAAAACGCCCCTAAGTCGTGCTTTGTTATGCAGCAGTAGCTGGCTGACAGTGCACGTCCAGATGAATTACGAATTTAGAACTTAGAGGCTGGGGGTGGATGCTAGATGCTAGCTCGGGTGTTTTTGTTTTTCTCAGATCAAGTAGCCTATATAACAACACAGGGAAGATGCACGTGCAGAAAAACCCCAAGATGGTTTTATTTGCTTTGAATAAATGAGGGTGCATCTAGGGTGATGCCCACAGCAACGTCATTAATCACAGTGGCGTCGCGGAGCTGTGCTCAGGCCTGGCTTAGCTTCAGAAACGTGGCACCAGCTGCTCATCTCCCAGGCGTACGGCAGGCAGCACTCGGGCTCCCCCAGCTTCACGTGAAGCCGAGAGGGCAGCAGTGCTGGAATCACGGCTGTGTCCACACATCCAAGTTCTGGCCAGGACCCTCCAGGGCTCTCTGCCCTCGGCCATGGCAACCGCATGGGTTCAGCCGGCGTGGGCCTCCGGGGCTGCCTTCAGGCCTGCCCACCGGAAGGGACCCCAGTGGGAACCATAAGGCGCCCAAGAAGCGGCGTATCGTTCGGGCTGGTGGGCAGGTGGCCCCCTCAAGTCCAGACGCGCAGACCCTCTGCATCTCTGAGCCTGGTTCCTGGGACGCAGCCTGATGGGGCAGGGCCGCCTGTGCCCTGCCGTCAGCGTCCTGAAACCCTGATTTGTGAACAGGGGCTCTGCATCGGCATTTCTGCCGGGCCTCACAAATTACACAGCCGCTCCCGCCCTGGGGGAGCTAAGTGAGCAAGAGCGGACTGCTGGCTCAGAACAGGGGTCAGAGCGGGAGGCCAGCCCTCTGTGCCAGGCTGGGACCTGGGCTCGGGAGGAGGTGGCGCCGAGGCCGGGCTGAGACGGGAGCCAAGGCTCTGCTGTCAGAGAGCTGGACCCCGCCGGCCAGGGGACGGCCCCGGCGCCCTGGACGGTGGGCCCTGCGAGGAGATGGCGCCCCTGAGTACTCTCCTCCCGCCGCCCCACCTGTGCTGGGCTCCCGTCACTGCACTGAAGACCCACCACCTCTCTAAGACCGAGTGCTGTTACCCACGGTTACGTGTGGACACCCGAGGCACGGGGTCCCGTGAGCAGGAAGCAGCGAGGGCTCAAACTGAGGTCGCCACGCAGGAAAAGCCTGGGCAGGAAGGGCGGGGAAGCCAGGTGGAACATGCTGACCTCCCCCGTGCAGACAGAGGATGCTGAGGCCTTCGGAGGACGAGGGCCATCAGGGCCACTTGCTGGCGGGGGGCGGGGGCAGTGGAGGAAGAGCCAGGCCCCGAGGACAGGGACTCGGGGAAGCCAAGCAAGCCACACTGAGTATTTCCAAGCCGAAGGCCTGGTGGGGACACCAAGGGCTCTGGGCTCTTTGGGGAAGGCAGTCCCACAGCACCGGGCCGAGCGCTGCTGGGTAGAGTGGTGGCTTTTGTCCCTCAAGGTCCCCTACAAGTCACCTCCTCCTGGGAACATGACGGGAACCAAGCGGGTCTTCGCCATCGCCTAATTCCGAATGAACTTGTTAAAGCATTTTTAGCCTAATGAAAACATTAGATCAATTCCTCGCAGCAATGTTTGTCACTAAATCAATAGCCCGTTTGGCGTATCACCCTGACGGCTGACACACACGCGTGAGGGTCTGTGAACAACTGTGGGGCTGCAGAGCGCTCTCGTGTAGTAAGAGGGTGGAGCGGGGAAGGAGGGGCAGGAGAAGGAAACTCTGCTCGGTCTGCAGGTCGAAGCACAAGAGGAGGGGAAAGAGGCAATGGTCTGCATGCCACAGGCACCCCCAAGAACAGCAGGCAACGGTGGAGAGAGGTCAGGACCAGCTGTCTGCACAGATTCTTGTGCAGCTGGACCAGAGCAGCACGCACACCCTGCAGGGGTCTCCCGTCTTGTTCCACCTTTATCTCTTCTCCAAATGAGCCCACAGAGCAAAGAAAGGGTCAGTGAGAGAGAAGGCAGAAATAGATCCTGTGGCAGGGGTCCAAGGCAAGCCCTGGGAAGAGCAATGATGGAAAGCCGGGGGTGGTGGTGGTGTGGGGTCTGCTCTCCAGGGGCAGGGCTCCCGGCAACAGCTAACACATCACCGGGAAGAACGGGCTTCGGAACGCTCAGACTGGGTCCAGAAGCAGCACATTTTTCGGCTTTCTAAGAGGGTCCGTGACTAAGAGAAAGGGGAATTGGTCTGGGGAGACAAGAATAGGTTATTCAGTTCAACGATGGATCCGGGAGAGTTGTAACCGTAACTGTACCGTAAAAGCGTGCACACGCACACGCACACGCACACCGCTCCACGGGCAGTATCTGCGCGGAGCAAGTTCACTGCGCGACGCTGTTGGGCCAGAGCGTGGCCAGGAGGGTGTCCGTGGGGGACCCGGGGAACCAGTAGCTCCAGGCCCAGCAGAAAGGGGTAGATAAGGCTGTGAAAGTCTAGGGCCCGTGACAGAGTGGGAGAAGGTCCATTGTAGAAGCAGAATGAACTAGAAAGGTGTAACTATTGGCAAGACAGGCAAATTGGTCATTCTTTGTAGGTGATGCCTGGAAAATGCACATGAATCCACTGAACGAATATCAGAACACTTCAGAGTTCAGCAAAGTCTTGCTTACAAAATTTATATGCGAAAAGAATACACATCTGATATACAAATATAACCAATAGAAAACATGAAGGAGGAAAAATTCCCATTAACACTAGCAATAATAAAAGAGACAGGGCTTCCCTGGTGGCGCGGTGGTTGAGAGTCCGCCCGCCGATGCAGGGGACGCGGGTTCGTGCCCCGGTCCGGGAAGATCCCACGTGCCGCGGAGCGGCTGGGCCCGTGAGCCGTGGCCGCTGAGCCTGCGCGTCTGGAGCCTGCGCTCCGCCACGGGAGAGGCCGCGACACTGAGAGGCCCGTGAACTGCAAAAAAAAAATAAAAAATAAAACAAAATAAATAAAAGAAACAAAGTAGCTAGAAATAAACCTAAAAACAATGGTGTTTTAGGGCAGTGAAACTACTCTGTACGGTCTACAGGGCTGGATGCTTGACCTCATACACTTGCCCAAAACCCACAGCACGTAGGACACCAAGCGTGAGCGCCAAGGTCATCTGTGGACGCCGGCGACGCTGACGTGGCAGTGCAGGCTCATCAACGTAACAGACATCCCTCTCCGGTGGGGAGGTTGCTAGAGGAGAAGGCCGTGCACGTCGGGGGCTGGGGGTAAATGGGAAAGATCTGTGCCTTCCCCACAATCGTGCCGCGAACCGAAAACCGCTCTACAAAATAAAATCTATTCCCCCAAATGTGCCTGATCTATAGCAAGAAAACTTTTAACTCGACTGGGAGTTAGTAGAAAGACTTGAATAAAGGAGCTTGTTCTTGGCTAAAGGTTAGTGTTGTAAAGATGTAAATTCTCTGTAAGCTGATCTACATATGTTCAATGAGATTGCAATCAAAATAAGAACAGGATTTTCCCTGACCTTTCTAAAATAATTGAAAAGCTAATAGAAAATATGAGTAATATGGGACATTGAAATATACTATAAAGCTATGATAAGTAAAATAAAATGATACTAGTACAGAAATAAATTATTTTTTTTAAAAACCCAGCAGTCTGGAAATAGACCCTAATACATATGGGAATTGATTAGAAGATAATATTTAAAATAATGAGAATAAGCAACAATTATTGAGCATGTTATGGGCCAAAGGTCAGCTCACTAGCCTTGATCTTTACTAACTCTTTAGACCCAAATTAATTTTAAGTGGATTCAATATGATTTTTTTAAAATGCATTTATTTTTGGCTGCGTCGGGTCTTCGTTGCTGCGCGCGGGCTTTCTCTAGTTGCGGCGAGCGGGGGCTACTCTTCGTTGCGGTGCGCGGGCCTCTTGTCGCGGTGGCTTCTCTTGTTGCAGAGCACGGGCTCTAGGCGCACGGGCTTCAGTAGTTGTGGCACGTGGACTCAGTAGTTGTGGCTCACGGGCTCTAGAGCACAGACTCAGTAGTTGTGGCGCAGGGGCTTAGTTGCTCCACGGCATGTGGGATCTTCCCGGACCGGGGCTTGAACGCGTGTCCCCCTGCATTGGCAGGCGGATTCTTAACCACTGTGCCACCAGGGAAGCCCTCAGTATGATTTTTGAAAATAATCTTCAAGTGGGCTAAGACCTTATAAGCATGGGATGAAAGCAAAAATTCATAAGGAAAAATATTAATCAATTTGACTGCATTAAAATTTGTAGGAAAAAAGTCATGGACAAATTCATGATAAAGAAAAGCTAAAAGAAAATTCGCAACACCTATGGGAGGAGCCATTCTTATCTGCTCGACTCTAACAAAGGAGCCTTGTGAAGCTCCAGGATGGGGGCTCCAGCCTCACAGCCTCCTTGGGTCACTTCCCTCCTTCATCCATCCAGCAGGACTTACCTGGAGCCTTCCACCTGCTCTGCTTTCAAGGTGAACACGACAAAGTTCACGCGCACACAGAGCTGTTGTTCAAGTGGGGAGGTGACAACTGACTAGCACAGGAAGAAGTCGCACATCACAGCCACTGCTCTGCACGAACCAGGTTTTGAGATAGGAAGTGACTGGGGAAATCTCTCTTAGAGATTGTGGAAGGTACATTTCTATTACTGAAGGTACTGCTAAGCCGCAGCAACAAAAAGACCCCAAACGGAATGACTTAGATAAGATGAAGCGTGTTCCAGGGGGCTCAGAGTTGAGGCTAGAGGTTCAGGGCCGGCAGGGGGCTCTGCCATTCAACACGGGGCTTTCCTCTCCGGGTCCAAGCTTAGATAAGATGAAGCGTGTTCCAGGGGGCTCAGAGTTCAGAGGCTAGAGGTTCAGGGACGGCAGGGGGCTCTGCCATTCAACACGGGGCTTTCCTCTCCGGGTCCAAGGAGGCTCCGGGGCAGGGGGCGCGGGGAGAACCGGGAAGGAAGGCGAGCAGATATCATTTCCCGTGGCAACCACACAGCACGAACACACAGGAGGCTGGGGAGAGCAGCCTTCAGCGGGGTCTCTAGTTGTGGCGCACAAGCTCCAGAGCAAGCGGGCTCAGTAGTTGCAGCGTGCAGGCTCTCTAGTGGTGCCGCACGGGCTCTAGGGTGCGTGGGCTTAGCTGTCCCGTGGCATGTGGGACCTTAGTTCCCCGACAAGGGATGGAACCCGGGTCCCCTGCAGTGGAAGTGTGGAGTCTTAACCACTGGACCACCAGGGAAGTCCGTGATGGATTTCTCCAATGAAAAACGGGCTTCCTGATTCCAGAAAGAGCAGAGCGGGTCTTTGTCCTCCAGGTGAGGGCCCTTTACCTGTAGACACATGCTTGTGGGGGATGGGTAAGACACGGCAAACATTCTGCGGCCTCTGTTCCTGCCTGGGCCTGGCAGGGAAGAGGGGCGGGGGCTGACCCCTCAGGGAGGAAGGGGATTAATGATTAGAGTTTCTTGCTACTCTAGGCAGGGTTCAGCCTTGCTGGTGATGAGGGAGGCTGGAAGGGGTTGTACTGACAGCCTCAGAAAGGGGAATGGAGAGGCGGTACCTTCCTGGCAAGGTCAGCTCAGCAGGGCTGACCGCAGGTCCTGCGGCCTCAGGCCGTGCCAGACAGAAGCCATTGGCACCACCGACGCCCACCCACCATGGGGCCAGCTGGGTGTCTGCCTTTTGTCCTGAGCGGCCAGACAACAGAACTGCCAGCCTACCCATCCAGGGTGAACAGATGTTTGGGGTCAGGCTCCCCAAGCTCATGGACCGTGGCCTGACATTCAGGGGTTAGGGCATCGCAGCCAAAAACTAAGCAGCAATTATTTAAAAATACACACGCGAACCTCACACTGTCCTACTGCAGTAAAATAGCATCAGCTCGTTTCGAAGGCTTCGACTGCTCCAGGGGGCTGGCTGGTAAAGAGGGGTCAGGCTTCTGCTTGCAGAGGCACCAGGAGGGGAACGATGTAACCAGGGCTTTGGACCAGGACAGTGGGAACCAAGAGGCTCACCACGGGGTAAGCTTGAGCCCCCAGCATTCAGATGTGGGGAGGTGGGGGGCCAGCAAAGGAGGTGAAGAGGTGCTGTCGAGAAAGCCAGGGGGGCAGAGGTCGGGAGGGCCCGCTCTGCTGTGGAAGTCGGGGGTGGGCGTGGATACACCCGTCCTCTGAATTCCGTCGTGGGCATCCCCTCCTCTGACGCTCGGCACTGTTGGCGCACCTTGTTTTCTCTACGGCTTCTTCCCCAGCAATGCACAACCTCTCTCCCCATGGCCCCTAGAGGTGTTCAAAGATACAAATGTTCACTGGCTGCCGGAATCATTGAGAGACGCAAGACAGCAGGGCAGGAATCCAGACTGCAGGCCAGGCCGCACGGATGGGCCTGGCACTGCTGCTCATTGGCTGAACTACCCCAGGTGAAAAACTACAATTTTGCTTCAGTTTCCTCACCTGTCAAATGATGGTAATAATTCTATCTACCTGTCATAGGCTGAGTTCCCCCAAAACAAAGGAGTGGGAAGGAGCGTGGAGAGGTGAGCAAAGAAGCTGCACGGAAGCGGCAGGTGTGGTTCAGTCGTCTGAGGGCTGTGGAGCCTATGCTGAGTCGGCCTGGGCAACTGCAGTGTACGGACCAAACCCGGCCCTCCGCCTGGTGTTATAAATAAAGCTTTATTGGAACACAGACATGTCTGATTGTTTGCTCGTTCTCTACGTCGCGGGGGCCAGGTGAGGTCGCAGGGATGGACAGGGCGCCCGCAGGTGGGTGGTCCCACCCCCTCAGAGGGCTGCCGAGGCCTGACTGAGGCCATCCGTGCAAGACCCCTCACATGTGCGATGGATGCCAGACACGAAAGTCAGCTGTGACCTCCCATGTCCATCCTGTTGGCCTCTCCCACAGGAGGGGAAGAGTCAGCTCCGAAAACAGCCTCTCCTCGGCAGAAATGACCATGACGACCGGGAAGGTGGCCAGGGTGGCGGCTTTCAAGCATTTTACTGCTGACCTGACTCCTTAGAGGGAAGGCAGCCGGCTTGCCAACCCCCCAGCCCCCCGCCCCGGCATGAAGTGTCCTGGATTCTAGTCTTTGGGAGACAGAATTGGGAGAATTCCTTCTGGCCACGAGCAGCCCTGTCACGTCCAGTGTCAGGGTTCAGGGCCGTCTGTGTGAGAGAGACAGAGATTCAACCAAACGCAGGGGGCCTCCCCTCCCTCCCAGGTTTCCCTGAATGAGTTGGCTTCGAATGGAGGGAAACACTGAAAGAGATTTTTAAAGAGCAACACAGAAAGAGAGAGAGAAAAGAGACAAAACCCTGAGAGAGGAGGGGTTCCCCAGGGGAGCTGCGCTGGCCTGGTGGGAGGGTCCCTCACCATCCTGTGCCTCCGTTCTCTGTGCTTTCGCTTTTGCACCCATCTGGCACCCAAGCCTCATGCCTGGTGTGTTCGAAATGCATCAGTAAGTGAAAAATGTTGAATACCCCCCCATACATGTCTATTAAAATGTCGTACATGTGTTCTAAAACACATTTATACACCACGTATAGTTTCGAGATAAAACACACCCAAACAGAAGCACTAACATCTCCAGGCCAGACCGCGGGGGCTCCTCGCCTTCTTCCCGGGCACGCCCTGAAGGGCACACCTGGGTCCAGAGGCCCCGGAGAGGCCAGCTGGCCCCGCTTCACCCGCTCTTCGTATTGTGCTTCTGGGTACACAATTTTCATTGGAAGGGAAGGGTCTGTGGTCAAAAAGAAGCTCGAAACTCAGTTCTAGAACGTCCCAGACCTTCTCTCTTTTTGTCAGAGCTTCCTCACCCTACCTACTCTGCCCTACATCACCTGACAGGCTGTCTTTGTCTGTCTTCCAAAAGTATGGTGGGTTCCTCAGGCCGGGTTACACGTTTGCCTTTTAGCAGGAACTTTCTGGAGATCCTGCTTTAGGGTAAAGAAAAGACTGTCTCAGGCACTGGGTCCTGGCAAAGGAGGATATATTCAGTATGTGAGGTCAGGGGGCTCTTTTGCTTCATCTCCAGTCGCCCACCGCAGGGGGCCCGCGGATTACAGGTGTGAGGGGCGGTAGGTGGGGACCGACTCTGAGGCTACGGGGAAAAGGCTCGGCCCACGCCACAAGTGAGAGCTCGGGGGCTCTGAGCAGAGCAACTGACCCACAGGCCTCCTAGCACCGCCGCCGCCCCCCCCCCGCCCCCAGCTCAGGTTCCCTTCTCCACTTTTGGCTCCGTGGCTCCAGCCCACCTGCCCCTCTGCACCCTGTCCCCAGACTCTGGCCTCACACAGGGCCCCTGTGGGACTCCCTGCTCCCATTCCCCCACCCCCAACCTGTCCCGGAGCCCAGCCGGGGAAGCCAGCACAGGCCAGCAGAGCAGCCTCTAGCTGCTGGGACAGGCAAGACTGGCCCACCTCCACCCAGAGGCCCAGTGGCCCTGCGATGGGGCCACAGCTGTGCAGAAGCAAACCGCAGAGCCGGGCTCCACCGTGAGTCCAGAGCCAACCAGACCCATCCAGACGCTTCTGCCCCGGCGTTAGTAGACTCCTGGTCCCAAGTTCTTGTCCCACTGCGATAGTTGATCAAAGACCCCGGGCTCCTCGCGCAGACCTCCCGGTCCTCATTAATCACGCCCATCACCTCAGTGTGGCTGAAAGGGCATCCCTTCTGCCTTTTGTCCTCTAAATGACTAAAAAGACTTAACCCACCTACAGTTTTAGAGTCCAAGGAGCAAGTTTACAGCCAGGGAATCTGGGTGCACATTTATCCAAATCAGCTGTAACGAACTGGTACCAGTTAGTACTAGTAGCCCCATGAGAGATGTCACCAAAGTGGTGCAGTGGTTAAGAATCAACGCAGGGACATGGGTTCGAGCCCCGGTCCGGGAAGATCCCACATGCCGCGGAGCAACTAAGTCCGTGCGCCACAGCTACTGAGCCTGCGCTCTAGAGCCCGCGAGCCACAAATACCGAGCCTGTGCTCTAGGGCCTGCGTGCCACAACTACTGAAGCCCACATGCCGCAACTACTGAAGCCTGCGTTCTAGAGCCCACGAGCCACAACTACTGAAGCCCGTGCGCCTAGAGCCCGTGCTCTGCAACAAGAGAAGCCACCGCAATGAGAAGCCCGCGCGCCGCAATGAAGAGTAGCCCCCGCTCGCCACAACTAGAGAAAGCCCGCGCGCAGCAACGAAGACCCAACGCAGCCAAAATAAATAAATGAATTTACAAAGTGCTCCAGAGCAGATACGCCAGCGTGACCCCACAGCTGAGCCAGCACCCCCAAGACCGCCCCAAACGAGACTCAGAGACAGTGAGCTGACAGCCCAGGCTCGGGGCTGGAACTGGTATAGAGGGACCACAGCCCTGGCGGCTCCAAGGCAGGTGCCGCCACCACTGGGAATTAGCGCGGGCCCCATGCCTGCAGCCTTCTCCTCCTGGAGCCCTCCGGCCTCTGGGCGACCCGCAGGGAGTGGCTGCAGAGGCCCGGCCACCCCGCGTCGCCCAGGAGACCAGAGCCCTCTCGCCGCAGGTGCGGCCAAGTGCGCACAGCTGCCGCCACCGCGCTGGCCACGGCCCCGTCCCCACTCCCGCCCTGTCCCCAACCCCATCCCGGGTCCCCATCCTGCCCCAGATGTCCAACCTCCTTCCCAGGTCTCCCACCTCCATCCCGGTGCCGGGTCCTGTCCCCCGGTCTCCACGCCCAGGGCATCTTCTGGTTAGGCTTTCCCGCGCAGAGGGCCCTGGGAGCCAGAGCTGCCTGGTGCCCGCGCAGCTGCACGCAGACCCTCACCCTGCGGGTGAAGACGCGCGGACCCCCGGTGGGCCTTGTTCCCAACGCTGCTGGCTACGACACGCAGAAGAACGTCCTCCCAGGGGTCCGGAGAAGCCCTGGCAGTGTCGCTCCCCCCTTCCCAGGCTCTGTGCGGATGCTGGCCCCATCGCCCAGCCCACTCGCCACTGTCCCCTGTCCCCTTCCATCAGTCCTGTTTCTTCCCGCCTTATCCCCGCCCCCCCCACAAGCTCTGGGCTGTGAAGGGGGCAGGTGCATTAAGTGTCACACATACATTCTAACAGGACCTGCCTTAAAAATCAGCAGGCCGTCCTTTTCTTGAAAACGAGTCTCATGAAAACCCCAACAGGAAAAGCGGCTGGTGTGGGACCCTCGAACCCGGTCTCCTTCACTCACGCCCTACCCTCCCTCCAGCCCCGTCCACCCAGCTGCAGGCTGAGCGCCAGAGTGTGGGTGGACAGAGAAGGGTGGCCATTTTGGTTCAGTGAGAGAAATGCTTTTGTCAATTTCCTCCAAGTAACCTGAGTAATTTCCTCCATATTCACCTGATCTCTGTTCTCTCTGAGTGATACCAAGCAGGCCCTGTGGGCTCCTGGGCACAAAGCCTTTCTGTGCTCCCCATTTCTTTGATTACAGGAAACAGCCTTCATTAAGCCTCCGGGACCTTCCCTGAGTTCCAATGGGCAGATTTAAGCAGTTGTTAGTTAGGGAAGGGAGGGCATGAGAGACCCGGGAGAAACAAACAGTCAAGAGCGGCGTTGGGGCCAGGTCCTGGTTCCCCATCAAGGCATGCCTACAACAATACCTTTGAGCTATTTTGCGGATGCTGAAACCCCCTCCAGGTGGGAGAAGCTAAGGATTAACGATGGCGTGCTGCCCACAAGCTCGTAGAGCCCGGATCAGCTGGACCTGAAGGTCGAGGACGCTGACCCTTGCTTCCCTCACCCCCAGCCAATCAGAAGAGTGTCCACGAGCTGGTTGCGCCCTCCTTTAGCAGTTACTATAAAACTTCTCCCTATCCACTCCAAGGGGGCGACACATAGTGTTTTGAGGCAGGAGTCCCCTGCGTCCCCCTTTGCCTGGCAAAATAATAAAGCTATCCTTTTCTACTTCACCCAAAACTCTGTCTCTGAGAGTTGATTTGGCACCGGTGTACAGAGAAGCTGAGCTTTCGGCGTCATGAGTGCACAGAAAATACCAACTCTGTAGTTTGATTTTGAGCACTTGGTCTCTAAAACAATGCTGGCCCATTGAAGGTGAAAGTGGGGAGTATTTCCAGGGAAATGGGCGGAAAGGGGAGAGATGAAAGAGAGAAAGAAGGAAGGGGGGAGGGGAGGGAGGGACCACTGTCGCATCCCCAGTTAGCCATTCCTCTAGGGAGCCCTGGGACCCTTTAGTAGAGAAGACAATTTGGAAACCAAGTTTGGGGTACTCACTGTTTACGGCTGCTGGGGTGTCACTGCTCCCTGGTTCTCTGGGAGAGAGACCAGGAAACCTACGTATACAGCGCTCTACAGACACACTCAGCCTGACGCACACACATCTCCATGGCTACGTCTAGATGGGTGAGTTGACACTGATACCTTCAACCCAGTCCAGCCCCTCGGGTTCTTCCTAACCTTCTTCTCCCTTTCCGGTATTAGTAAATCCCCCCTCTGACAGCAAGAAACTTGGCTCCTGGTTCCCTTGAAGTGTTTCTTTGCTGCTCAATCCCCTGCCTGTCTCCCTAAGGGTCCATGGCCTTGCTGCCCATCACCTGGCCCCCAGCTGTGTCACGCACCGGAGGCTCAAGGAATGAGGCTTGGTTTTGATAAATAATAGCCTAGTATTATATTCACCTTTCACTCACATGGTATCGCCATTCTACAGATACAAACCTGAGCCTAAGGGAGATTTAGAGCCATTTGCTCATGTGCGCTTGTCTGCACGCTTAGGACCATGACTTTATTTTTAAAGTATGCTGCTCCAAGCAACACCCGTCCCGCCACCCAGCTACAGAAAGTCCCGACAGGTATGCCTGCACCCTTTGGACAATCCACCTGTTCTTTGCCTGTGGCCAGAGAGAGCTTTTCACAAACCAGCCTTAGGATATGATGAAGGTGATGTTTCCAGTAAGGGACTGTTCAGTAAATGGTCTCGGGATGTATGTCACACCAGGGGAAGCTCCAGATGGATTAAAAAACAAAAGCATATGGGGCTTCCCTGGTGGAGCAGTGGTTGGGAGTCCGCCTGCCGATGCAGGGGACACGGGTTCGTGCCCCGGTCCGGGAGGATCCCACGTGCCGCGGAGCGGCTGGGCCCGTGAGCCATGGCCGCTGAGCCTGCGCGTCCGGAGCCTGTGCTCTGCAGTGGGAGAGGCCACAACAGTGAGAGGCCTGCGTACCGCCAAAAAAAAAAAACCAAAAAAAACAAAAGCATAAAAATACTAGAATAAGTTATGGGAGACTATTTATTATATAATTACAGAATGGGACAGGCCTTTCTAATTATTACCAAAAAAAAAAAATCATAAAACAAGAGAGAAAGCACCTTTACAATCATTTAAAAAAATAAAATCAATTGGCAGAAAGCAGAGGATTTTTAAGGCCATAAAACCACTCTGGATGATGCTATAATGACGTCATTTCACATCTGTCCAAACCCATGGAATGTACAACAGCAGGAGTGAACCTTGATGTAAACTGTGGACTTTGGGTGATGGTGACATGTGATGTGCTTTCATCAGCTGTAACAATATCCTAAACACACAAAGGTAGCAAATGTGGGGAGGTTGATAAGGCGGAGCCTGTGCATTTATAGGGGCAGAGGAGACACAGGAAATCTATGTAATTCTCTCAGTATTGCCGTGAACCTAAAACTGCTCTAAAAAAGAAAGCCTACTGAAAATGAAACCAAAAAATTAAATCTAACAACCTCATTGAAAACTGAGTAAGGGGGCTTCCCTGGTGGCGCGGTGGTTGGGAATCCGCCTGCCAATGCAGGGGACACGGGTTCAATCCCTGGCCCCGGAAGATCTCACAGGCTGCGGAGCAGCTAAGCCCGCGCGCCACAACTACTGAGCCTGCGCTCTAGAGCCTGCGAGCCACAACTACCGAAGCCCATGTGCCACAACTACTGAAGCTCACAAGCCTAGAGCCCGTGCTCTGCAACAAGAGAAGCCACCACAATGAGAAGCCTGCGCACCGCAAGAAAGAGTAGCCCACACTCTCAGGAACTAGAGAAAACCCACGTGCAGCAGCGAAGACCCAATGCAGCCAAAAATTAAATAAATGAATAAATAAATAAATTTTAAAAAACTGAGTTAAGTATTTGAACGAAAAGTCTAGCAAAATAAAAAGGCTGGGTTGGTAACGGTGTGATGAAACCTCAGCCTCGTGCATCACTGGTGGGAGTGGAAACAGACAGGACTCAGCGGAGGGCATCTGCTAATGTCCGAATAGTCACTTAAATCACAAGTACACACATGGGGTGACCCAGTGACTCCAAGTCCAGGAGTTCGGAACACACGTACATGTGTACAGGTGCAAAATGACTCATGTATAAAGTCATCCATTGCAGCATTATTGTAGCAGCCAGGGCTGGAAACAATCTATCCAGCAATAGGAAGCAGTTACAGCACAGGTGCAATGCACTGCTATGTTAGGAAAAAGAGAAACTCCTCAAGTATAACTATGGGATAATCAAAATATACACTGAAGTTTTAAAAAACGTTCCAAACCATGTGTATAACATAGAATGCTACCCTTGGGAAAAATACACTATTTCTGGAAGGATACTAAGATATTCTTAATATCCGTCTCCTCTGGATAGGAAAACTGGTGTCTGGAGACTCAAATAATAAAGAACGTAACCTCTACATCCTTGGGACTTCCCAAGTGACAGGAGTGTGTTTGTGACTCAAGGTGGGCCCTGAGAGTTTATGCCAATCAGGTGCCCCAGAGCTTCAAGATGGAGTTGATCACTGGAAAACTAACCATTAGATTGATGAGATTGATTACAGGGTGGGGGCTTGGGGCCAGGTGCTCTCAGCCCCTTCTCTGACCCTCAGGGAGGGGAGGGGGCTGGAGATGGAGCTCAGTGATGTAGCCAGTGAGCCGTCAGTCCTGCTATGTAATGAAACGTCAATAAGAGCTCTGGACACTGAAGCTCCGCGGTGCTTCCCGGCTGATGGACTCTCTGATGTGCGGGGAGGGCGATGCCCCCCCGTTCCCACCCAGAAAGGGCCCGGAGCTCTGCGTTTGGGACCCATCCAGACCTCACCCTGTTTGTCTCTCTACGTGGCTGGTCCTGAGTTGTGTCCTTTATGATAAAACTGAAATCACAAGCACGGCACTTTCCTGAGTTCTATGGATCATTCCGGTGAATTATCAAACCTGAGGGGTATCATGGGAACCTCCAGATTTGTAGACGGTTCGTCAGAAGTGTGGGTGGCCTGGAGACCCCACTGGTGGCTGGTGTCTGAACTGGGGCAGTCTTCTGGGGAGATGGAGCCCTTAACCCGTGGGGTCTGAACCTAACCCCCTGTGGCTGGTGTCAGAATTGAAGTTGGTGTCATAATAGGGACAAAAAAAGGGGGATGAGTTTTTGCTGTAACCATTTGTCCCTTTTTTTAAAGTATGCTTCCTCTTTACAGCTAAATACGTGAAATTAAAAGAAAGATATTTTTAACTGGGAGAAAAAAAAAAGTTGTACATGAAAGCACGGTCTAAACCTGAAGCAAACTAAGATGAGGCGGAATTTTGAGCACCTGATGGACCTTAAGAAAAAAGATCTTTTACCGTTGCTTCGTGGAGGACTGGTCCCCTTGGAGAGGAGAGAGGCTGATCCTTTCACTGGCCTCCTTGGCAGCCCTTTTCTTTCATCCTCTGTCTGATCTCACTGACTAGCCTGGAGCACACAGACCTCCAACCCTCCAAGTCAGAAACACCGCAACCGCCTGGCGAGACACGGTGTCCGGGCAGAGCCGCTCAGGTCGGGAGGGGATTCCCACGTTTCAGAAGCTGCATTTCCCACCCTGGAGACTCCAGCCTTGGGCGTGTTTGATTTCACCACAGAAAGAAAAGGCTCGTGCAACACAGGAGCTGGGGAAACAGCAGCACAGTCGGGCAGGCGGGCGGGGAGCAGGCCCTTCGGAAAAGCCTCCCCACCCGGTCCCTGGGCGGCCCCCTTCCCGGATTCCTCTGCTCTCGGGGCTTCTTCTCTTTGCATCCTCATTTCTCCTCTGGGCTTTTCTGCCGCACAAAACAGAAAAAGGGAAGGAAAGCCCTTAGCAGGTTGTTTTTCTGTGACCACGGGGAATCACAGGGCGTCAAAGCTGGACGGAGCTTGGGGACGTTCAGCTGGCTGGGGGTGACCGCAGAGCACGCAGAGATGGTCGCGCTGGGCGGGCCTTGCGTTTCAGTTCCTGACCCACCGGGTTAAACCTGGTGTGTTCTGGGTCCGTCACCTGGGTCGGACGGGCGTCACGGTCGCCCTCTCTGCAGGTGAGGCTCGTGTGGCCGGCTTCGCCCACCCGCTGACGCACCGCCGCCCCCCGCCTGCCGCCCCCTCCCGCCCCCGGTCGGCGGTCCTCCACAGAGAGTGGCCTGCCCGCCGTCCTGTGCTGAGTCCGCTGGGCCTGCCTCCTGCTTCCGCCGCCTGGGCGAGTTCTCAGAAGAGCAGCGGGAAGGCCACGGGCGGCCTCCGCCCGAGGACACCCCCGTCCGAGCGTCCCCAGAGCTGCCCTCCTCCGCTGCAGGCGAGGCACAGCTCTGAGGACGGGTGGAGGGGCCGGTGTCCCGAGCGGGCTGCCCTCTCCTCCTCTTCATCTCGGCCTACTTACCTGGACATCAGAGCATCATTTGTGCCAGGGATACTCTAGCATTTAAACAGCCGTTGCCCCATCTGTTTCCAAAGTAGGGGCCTGAGGACTCAGTTCGTGGCGCTAGGTGGGGCCCAAGGCCTGGGAGAAACACTGTCCTGTCCCCTCAATCTGCCCCAGGAGCCAGAAGAGCCTGAGCCCCGTCTTGGATCTGCTGCCAGGGCTGCTGTGAGGCTGGAGGGTCCTGGTTGTGTTCGAACAGCATCACAGTGTTCAGGTTAGATGCGAGGAGAGTCCCTTCCTCTGAACGTAATACACGGCTCTCAAGGATGCCATGGCATGAACCGGAGCCTCCAGAACAGCGACCCCGTCCCGGCGCTCCAAGATGGGGCGTCTGTCCCAGGTGCTTCCACCTTTCAACCTTTCAACAGGGAGTGATGGACCCCTTCTGCGTGCTGGGTCCTGGGGGTGCCTGGACGAAAAGACACAGCTCACAGGCTGCCCATCCACCGACCTCTCCCTGAGACCTCGTTCCCTGTCTTGTCCATTGCCGCCTGCCGAGTGGGACGTGCTCACACCGCCCTGCAGATGACCAGATGATGGGAAGAGGAGGCCCCCTTGTTACCCTGGGCTGCGGTGTGTGCTGGAAAGGGGACGGACTTGTGCTGCCTGGCTGCGTCTGGAGCTGGAGAGGCTGTCCTCCTCCTGCCCTCTCGCGTAACACCCGCCGGGAAGAGGACCTCCTGTGTTATCCTGTAGGTGTCACCTTTGCCGGGGCTAAGACATCCTTGTGCTGCCCTAAGCGCTCCCGGAGTAGGCAACACGGAGGGAGTGTGGGAGTTGTCTGAGGCGCAGGGCATGAGCTCTGGGCGGCAAGGGCGACGGCTGATGCCCGAAAAGCCGGGTGTGCCCCACTCCCCCTCGCCGCCCTGAGAGCCGCTGTGAGCCCGCACCGTGCTGTGCCCGAAGCGGGGTCAAGGCCGAGCGGCCACTGCCATTTAAAGTCAACGCATCCCCTCTCACCTGGAGCCTGCCACCTTGTATCAAGATAGCACTTCACATTTACCCGGCCATCTGGCGGCAAGGTAGCGTTGAGAGTGGACCCTCAAGGCAAGGAAGAATGAGTAAGCGAAAAAGCCAACGGCCTCCCCCCTCGGAGGTTTAAGGCACCGTCTCATTTCCTGGGACAGATATTTCTCCTTCGCTGAATGGGTTTGTCTCTTTTACTTAGACTGGAAACCTTCTGGGCGGGCCTGCTCGACCCCCTGCCCTCGTGCCGCAGGGCGGTGAGTCTGATGCAGGCGGGAGAGGGCAAGGCCTGCATGCAGCTCCCCGTCAGGAGCCCCTCCCTGGGCGGACGGGACGGGAGCCGCCTCGGGGTGTCCTGGGGACCCCTCCTCTGCACCCGCCCCTGCACAAGCTTTGGCCGCTAGAAAGCACGGTCCTTAACTTCGGCAGGACCCCAGGGAGCAAGAGTTCTGGAAGATGAACTCAGCTGAGAGGCCAAGGAGCAAGCTTCGCCGCTGGGCAGGAGAGACCGGCAGGAAGGGGCTTTCCCTCCAGCTCTCTCCTCCGGGCCTCCTTCCCCATCTCCTTTCTTTCTGAAATGCATTCACCCCAGAGACTGAGAATCGGAGGCTGCATTTTCTGGGTGAGATCCTGTTGACTCTGGAACCTGTCCAGACGGGGCCCGGAGTGGACTGGACGCGGGAGATGCGACTGGAAACTCAGGCCTCGGGGGGCAGTGCCCACGGGCTGAGTGAGGCGGTCGCAGGGGGGCGAGTGTGCGGGCAGTCACTCCGGGGCTGAGCTCCTGTCTCTCCCGCACCAGAGCTGCACCCACGTAACTCAGGGTCCCTACAGTAAACAAACAGCAGGGGTCAACTGGGTGACTCAAGGAGGGCCTGTGAAAGGGCTGGCCAGGCTCAAGCAAAGCAAAGCGAACAGCCCTGAGCCCAGAGGGGCAGCTGGAACTCGGAGAGGACGGCCTCAGGGAACACAGCTGTCGAAAGCGACCTCCAATACGGTTGAACTCGATCTTCAGTGGAGGCATATGCCTGTGGCCCGTACCAGCCGCGAGCAGTGGGCCGTACAAACGCCCATCCACGCCGCTCACCAGCACTGAGCCTCCGAGGCTCGGCGGGGGATGGAGAGAGTGGGAGGGGCGAGATGTCCTCCTCCTCGGGGGGGACACAGGCCACACCCTTCCCAGCCCCCCTCTTGCTCTGGTCCTTGCCCTCCCTCCTCTGTTACAGCACATCCACCAGGCTCCTCCTCCCCCGCTCCAGCGCGTCTCCAAAGTGCTCCAGCTTGATCTTCCTAAAGATACTGCCGACCGAACAACGCGGTCTGCCATCCAGTTGCACAGAAGTCAAGTTCATTAGCCACTGCAGGGGTTGACCTGCAGAACACCCTGAAAGGAGTTCAGGGCGGAGGTCAGGATGAGGTCCTCTGTGCTCCGGGAAAACCGGCAGATCAGGCCCTCAGACAGTTGGACACTTTCAGGAGAAAATTTCATGAACCACGATTCTGGCATCTTCCCATACTTGGAAGAGCACTAAAATCAGTAACTGCGGTTTCTGTTCCTTGTGACTTGCAGTAACCTTCTACAGAGATGTGTGCTTGATTGCATGCACCCCTTCTCCAAAATCGCATGTATACGGACACCCCTCCCATCAGAGCAGCTCCTCAGAGCTCTCTGAGATGCTGTCTCCCAGGCTATGGTCCTCAGTGGGTCCCCAGATAAAACTGAACTCATGGCTCTCACATCGTGTGGGGGTTTTTTGCAGTCAACACCACCAAACTAATGGTGACTCAAAGACCAAATACCCCAATAGCACCAGTGACGCCTGAATTTCCTTGAGGTTAAAACCCAATCTCCTACAGGACGGGACCCACCTGCCTCTCTCTGGGCCGTTTCATCCAGGTGCCTTACCTCGAGTCTCCCAGATGCTTCGTGTTTCTTCAGCCCTATGCACCTCTGCCCCTCGGTCAGAGAGGCTGATCCTCCTTCCCAGCTGCTCCTGGTCCTTCAGGACTTGATTCAAGCGTCACCTCCTCCAGGAAGTCTTCCCTGAGCATTCTCTTCCCTCTGGTCTGAGTCTGAGCCTAGCTTTGGTGCCCCCAGGGCGGCACCCCTCCCTCCTCGCGCTATGACAGTGGAGGTGGCGGGGCCCCGCCGGCCCCGCGCTGCGTGTCCCAGGACTGGACGCCGGCACCGAGCACTTGCTCAGGAAAGAGAGTTTCTGAACAGAGAAGTAACCGATGTCCGGAGCAGTTCACAAGTCTGAGGGACCCGACTTCCCCACCATGGAGGAGGGGATATCATTAAAGGGACTCCGAGAGCATTTCCAGCTCTCTCATTCCACCAACTGCCCTTGAACTAAGAGCCACGAAAACGAAGCTTGGCATAAAAGGTCCCCTTTTCCACGGGCTGCTGGCCGCTCTCAGCATTTATCACCATCCTGTGTGCCACGGGACCGCGGGATCCGTGACCCGGGGAAGGCACGGCCGACCCCACCAGCCACCCACTAGGCATCTCACCCACCATCACCCCCCACCCCTGCAGCAGGCCATGACCCTCAGACCTCAGTTCTGGTCTCAGCTGTAACAGGAGTCGGGAACCATATGCGGCTCGTGGCCTGAGGCACCGAGGGCATGTGTAACCGGCTCACACTAGGGAAGTAATGTGCGAACCCATCGTACAGAGCGTTGTATTTGCATTTTGCACGTTTTCCCTGTTTCCTCTGGAAACAATCAAAGCTGCATGCCTTGGGATGGTCCTTTCCAGAAACACAGTGTCACTGGAGCACATGGGGAAAAGCAGGGGTGGTGTTAACAGGAGCATCGCTGAGATTGGCCACCACGCGCCAGCGGGGAGGGGAGAGGCCTGCGTCCCTTTCCCCGGGACCCACAACATCCGCTGCAGGGGCCACCTTCCCTGATTCAGTCTTTGATTTTTCAGACTGCACCCGGGTGTGTGAGCTCATGTTGCGTTATTCTGTGTGTGCGAGCGTGGGGTTGGATATTACATACTCTTTTAACGCTGATCAAAGCAGCCCATGTAGAGAGTTTAAATTGATGCCACACTTCTACATAACAGCTGGTGCCACTGTCGCTTGAAGCGCCAGTGTGAGGCTCTCCGGACTGGCTGTTCCGGAAGATGGGGACCCCACGGCTGCACGTGCCCTCCTGGCGAGGTGATGGGTAGGTTGATGGCATTTTTGTTAAGTCTCTGTTCCGTGCTCACGTTGTGACCGTGGAGACCCTTCTCGCGGCTGAGCCCCAGCTTGTGACATCACGTTCCCTTTCCTGCACGGTTCTCCTACCTTGTCGACACCTGACTTGCTTGCCATTCACTCCGTTTTCTACACCCATCATCTGGAACTCACGCCCAGAGCCCCCGACGGAACTTCCCTCCCCGACACGGTCACACCACCGCCAGGGAACCTGCCCGTGGGGTCCTGGGCTCTGGGCTCCCTTCCTCGTCGACGTCCTACTTTACATGTACCACACTCCCCAGTAGCTCCCGAGAGAGCGTGCTGTGGAGACCCTTTCTGAGACCACGTAAAACTAAAAATACCTTTATTCCACCCTCGTATCCAATTGATGATTTGACCGGGGCTCCAGGTGGCAAGTCATCTTCCCTCCGGCTTCCTAAGGCTTTGCCCGCTGAGTTTCGCCTTCATCTTTGGTGGGGTCACGGGAATGCCCCTCACCTGTACCCCCGCCTCCAGCCGCCCCCACGCCTCACCCACAGGCAGCGCAGCTGACCCGGGTACCAGCTCCTCGGCCCTGAGGTCCGCGACCACACTTGTGCAGCTGGGCCTCCCGGGGGCTGCTCCCCTTCCGGGGGGCTGCTCCCCGCCCCGGGGCTGCGCGGGAGAGGCCAGCCAAGGCAAGGTAGTCCGTGGGGGACACGGGCCCCTCCGGTGGCCGGCTGGTGCGAGGACCCCCCGGCCCTGGGACCCGTCCTTGGCCACACAGCTTCCCTGCTCCCTCCACCCCGCTCTGCCTGCAGCCCAGCCTCTCGGGCTGCCCCAGCCTGAGCTCGCCCGGCGACGGCCCTGTGAAATCCTTGCACAGCAGGTCTGTCTGCAGCCACCACTGTTCCTTTCCCTTCCGCTTCTCGGCATCTTTACGTGTTTATACCTTTTTCAAATTCTCACTCCATTGTTCTAGTGGAAGTTTTTGGGGTTTTTTTTGCGGTACGCGGGCCTCGCGTTGCTGCGGCCCCTCCCGTTGCGGAGCACGGGCTCAGCGGCCACGGCTCACGGGCCCAGCCGCTCCGCGGCACGTGGGATCCTCCCGGACCGGGGCGCGAACCCGCGTCCCCCGCATCGGCAGGCGGACCCTCAACCGCTGCGCCACCAGGGAAGCCCCCTAGTGAAATTTTGAGTAGGAGTGGAGACAGCTCCTGCCATCAACCCCGTTTACTGGAAACCCTATAATCGCAGCGTTAGTTTGACCCCATGAATAAAATTGGCCTAGTGGGGAGACCCAGGGCTCCTCTCCCAAGTGAGGATAGAAAGGGGGCGGGGGGCCAGGGTCTGCAGTGGGTCAGGATGTGGGCACATCAGCCCGAATGCAACGTTGCCAAGAAGGCGACAACGCGGCTCAGTGGGTCGGTTGCCAGTCGCTAGAGGTGAGTTAATAACATTGTCAAAATAAAGAATATTTGCCGTTGACCCTACCTGCTGGCGTCTGATGTCACTGCTTTGGAAGCAGCTCCTGTGCATCGGGGTCCCCAGGGCATGCAGCGGAGCTCACGGTACTAGCCGCAGCTGCTGCTGGACTGGGGGCTTCAGGGGCAGGAGACCCCGAAGCGGTGGGCGCACAACAGAAACACTTTAGTGGGGCGAGGGAAAGATGAGGGACTGAAAATTCTGGGTGCTGTAGCGGGGTTCGGGGGCCGTGGGAGGGGGGGTGTCTGCAGCCTGGCCAGCGCCTGGCACCTGGGGATGCAGGACGGCAGGAAGAGGGGGCCTCAAAGCAGGAACGGGCCGGGGAGTCAAACCCCCGCAGGGAAACACAGGCCCGTGCTGCGGACTCAGGCCGGCGGCCTTTCCCCTTCTTGTTCCTGAGGTGTCCTTGTCACAGGAAGTGGGAACGGCCCTGGGCGCTTCCTGCAGGAGGACCCTGTGTTTATAATCCTCGCCCAGGACCCGATGGGCCCCCAACACTTCTAGCTGGGCAGTTGGTCTATTTACTTCAGGTATTTGTCTCCCTGAAGATCCGACCTGCTCCTGGAGGCCGCAGACCCCGTGTCCCGCTGGCTGTGGGTGATAAGAGCCGCGCTCACCCCAAGAGCACAGCCCAGAAGCCTCAGCAGCTCGGGGCGGTGGAGCCCGGGCGGCTGGGCACCAGATGCCTCCTGAAACTGTTTCTGCACAGACACGCCAGCCTGGGAAGGGCTGGGACGGCCTCACGGGGGCTTCTGGGGACGCTGGGCCTGGAGTCACGCGGCTGGCAAAGCCCCTCCTGCCCTGGACCTTGGTTTCCTGCCTTGGGAGGCCAGGGGTAGGGGGACTGTACCAGGCTGATGTCCTCCGAGCTACTTTCTTTGCCCCTGGCCGTCTGTGATTTATCGAAGGAGGCTCTAAACTCACACGGAAAGTCTGCTACGGTTTGCTTCCGGGCAGGAGTCCACCCAGGCCCCGAATGGATACGAAGTTGCTATTCTTGAAATTTTATTTTTTTATAGAATGTGAGAAATGGCCAATATCTCAGGGAGCATGCATTCTAAACCCTTGGTTTTTATATATGAAAGTCAGCCACGTGGCTTGTCACAGGCCAGAGAAGTAGTTGGTGGTGAGACTGGATAGACACGTGGACAACAGCCAGACCGCGTATATACACAGAACGCTGACCACACGTGCAGCAGCTCCCTCTCCTCGGTGACCAGGCTGGGAAGCCAGCCCGGCTTCCGGGAAGTCAGCCTCTGTCCCTAGCAACTAGCTCAGGAACCCCCGTATCACAGCTGGGCCATGATCCATATCTGACATCAATATCTCGATCCCCAATTTCTGTCCCCGCCTCCAATGTCGGGCCAGCTGGGGAAAGCCTGATATGTTCCCCGCGGCGGCCACGGGAGAGCCCTGCTTCCAACCCTGCCCCAGCTCCCTGTACCCCCAGCCTCCGCCAGGGCACCGCTGAGCCCCCTTCCCCACCATGAAACTGCCCCAGCTCTGAGGAAGCAGCCTCTGCTTGCTCTTATTTGGCCCCTTCATTAATTCCGCAGCAGAGGACTGGGCTTAGCTGCTGGGCCTCCAGGTCCTTCCCCCAGCTCTCCGCCCAGAGTCTCACTGTCCAGAAGCAAAACATGAGTGGTTTTTCCCAAGTAAGTCTTGGCCACTGGTTGCCGGCTACCTTAAGGTTAGCCAGCCTTCCCAGGGATGCTGGGAGCCCGACCAGCACTTCAAATTGCTTTCCCTGGGAGCGTTCATTCTAAGCTCCAAACCATCAACTTACAATTAAACCTTTTGAGAATTATTATAATTATTATTATTATTTTTAACATCTTGATTGGAGTATAATTGCTTTACAGTGGTGTGTCAGTTTCTGCTTTACAACAAAGTGAATCAGTTATACGTATACATATGTTCCCCTATCTCTTCCCTCTTGCGTCTCCCTGCCTCCCACGAGAATTATATTTTAATGATTTCGGCATTTCCGGACTGCAAGTAACCCATATTCACCCGTGCTTGTATTTGGGGTCACATCTCTCCCCTGGGGGCGCAGCTTACTTTGCAGTGCTTCTCTGAAGCTGACGGGCCCTTTCCCTCCCCCCACACCCGTCACTGGGGGTGGCCGGATCCCTAGTGGAGGCTCAGATGCCTAGGGCGTATTTTTGGGTCCGGTTGGGCGCCCTCAGGTGTGAGAAGGCCTTAATTCATATTCAAGCAAGTGGTGGCTGGTTTGAGTATTTTTTCAGTCACTGTGCACGGTGACAGTTTAAAATGCAGTTCACACCCTATCAGGTCAGATTGATTTAGAAACCTGACACCATTTTCACAGTAAAATTTCACTCGGTCTACAACGTATCCCATTTAAAAAGTTTTAAGGAAATAGTATTATTCACAATGCTAAATTCAAACGCCTCCTAAAATCAAATATTTCAGTGAACAACCTCAGAGGGATTTTTTAAAAGTACAAAATCCCAACATCTAATGAGAAAAAGTGTTCATTTTGCAAAAGAAACAAATGCTCCCTGATTCGTGAGAGTTCCCGCGCTCCAGGATTTGCCAGTTTATTCTAAATGCTCCATCAATCTCAACTATGGGAAGTAAAAGACACGACTATGCGTGTTTATTTCAACCAATTATTTGGCCTTTCCTCACAAATGATCTTTTCTAACTCATTTACTGCCCTTATCGGGAAGCTGGGCTGTACACGTGACTCGAGCGCATGTTTCCCCAAGAGCCTGGGGTTCTAGACCGCTGGCCGTGGCACGCCCCTTCTCCCCACGCAATGAGAAGAGCTAGAGACCACAGATGTCTGCAAACAGCTCTGTACATTCACACAACGACATCACTGGTTCTCAGGTCAGGACCCTGAACACTGTTGCAGCCTTCGCAGAATCCAGAAGCCTGAGCCTCCCTTCCCTCCCCAGAGTGGGGCAGGCCAGGCAACTTGGAGCAGAGAGCTCTTCAAAAATATTCGGGGCTTCCCTGGTGGCGCAGTGGGTGAGAGTCCGCCTGCCGATGCGGGGGACGCGGGGTCGTGCCCCGGTCCGGGAGGATCCCACGTGCCGCGGAGCGGCTGGGCCCGTGAGCCGTGGCCGCTGGGCCGTACCGCAAAAAAAAAAAAAAAAAAAAAGAATTCAGCCTTGAGATTTTAAAACCCCAGTCTTCTGACTTTCAAACCTGAGTTCAGGATCTGAGAAACACGGTGGGGGGCGACGGGGAGGGAACCCGCCGTCGGGGGGCAGTTCCGGCGGGATTCCCACATCCAGCGCTACTGTTAAACCAAGAGCGATTTTATTTGTCTCCGAGTGTTTTAATCAGATTGTAGAGACGCTTTACTGCCTGAAGATGAAAGCAGCACCTGTCGGAGTAATTTTCCATAGTTCTGCTCTTCTGTCCGACGAGATCAATGAGCACACCGGCTGCCTGGGAAAGCGACTGCATTCTGTATCTGTGGGAGCCTCAAAAAGCAAGGGAGATGCGAGACTTCTGGAATCACTGAGACACGCTTTGCAAGTAGAAACATGTACACACTCTACCCTCAAAGTCCTGAAGCGATGGTGTCTGAAGTGACCACAGTTCCTCTTTGTCGAGATACCAGTCAGCGCCTCTCTCCAGAAGGTGGGAGACTCTCTTGCCGCTGCACAGAGCAGGCAGGCAACAGTCCTGAGACTGACTCATCTGTCATGAGCGCTCCTCGATTGCAAAGCTGTCCCTTAAAGTCCACCGGTGTCCCCTCAGTCTCTCAGTGCCCACCCGGGTAGGTATGTCACAGAACAGTCACAGAGACACGTCCAGCTTTGGGACTTCTTCAGAACCATGACGGCAAACCCGCGAACGCCCGTCACCACTGAGCTGGTGGGAACACCTGGACCTCGGGGTCCCACCGACTTAACTGGTGGCCGGGTCCTAGGACAGGGGCTCCTCATGCACTGCAAACACATAAACATTGCAATGCCCAGCCTCACGTTGATTCTTTGGTTCCCAGGGCTCATTTCTGTTTTGTTTTAACACCCATCTGATGGACTGAGAGCTCCTAATGAGAAAGGCAGCCTTAGACGAAATAAACTATTAGGTTGAGAACTTGGGTGTCCAAACAGGCATATCTTTCTAAATTGCAAATTATTAGCTGGTTCCCAGACTTTAGCTGTGACAAGCATAATGCATTGTTTAAGTGGCCTAAATGGGTTTGTTTTGCTCTCATAGATCAGCCTCAATGTTCTCCCGGCAGGAAGTTTATTGCCAAAAGAAAAAAAACAACATCTTTCTGACTGGAGAGGAAAAGAAAAATGTGAATCTTTCACCATATATTAAAAGATAAATATCTGAGAAGTCACATTTCCGGTTGCAAGTGACTGCAAAGTGTGTCTGCGTTTGCTCTAGTGTCCTCACTAGGACACCTACGCAAAACTTGTGTGAGAATAAAAGAGAATACAGGGTCGATACAATTTTGTATTTCTAAGTACTTTTAAGATACTGGTGTGGGTGCACTGGAAAAATATGAATGATATGAAAAATGTGTCAACTCAGTTATTTTATTTTATTTTTATTTTTTTGGCTGCACCGTGTGGCATGCGGGATCTTAGTTCCCTGACCACGGTTCAAACCCGCACCCCCTGCAGTGGAAGCACAGGGGCCTTAACCACTGGACTGCCAGGGAATCCCTTCGTTATTTTAAATGAACAAACAGAGCTGATACTTAAAACAAAAATTACAAAGCATATTTTTCCCAACTGAAAAAATTCCTTTGTAATGCAGTCAATCAAGTTCTAATTTTAAATTATCCACTTCATGCATCTGGAGTTTTGGAAACCTTGCTTTTTTTTTTTTTTTTTTTTTTTTGTGGTATGTGGGCCGCCCTCCGCTGTGGCCTCTCCCGTTGCGGAGCACAGGCTCCGGACGCGCAGGCCCAGCGGCCATGGCTTCACGGGCCCAGCCGCTCCGCGGCATGTGGGATCCTCCCAGGCCGGGGGGCGAACCCGGTTCCCCTGCATCGGCAGGCGGACGCGCAACCACTGCGCCACCAGGGAAGCCCGAAACCTTGTTTTCTTAAAGCAGTGTCCTACAAGGCATGGTTTGAACTCACCTACTCCCCACCCGTTTTCCCTTTGAATAAGTGGAAAAGAGAAAGTACACAGCATTTAATGTGATGACTCCTTTAGGATTTCAAATTTCTCAACATTCCCTCAAGGACTATTCAAGGACCCTCTATAAAACATAACAAGATGTGTAGATCTTCTCCTCCTTCTCCTCCTCCTCCTCCTCCTCATCATCATCAAAGTGGTTACAATGTTTAGAAATGAGAGAAGAGAAGCAAATTGTGGATCTGGCTGGTTTTGGAGCATTTATTCAATCGTAAATCCAATTAACTGGCCATCTTTAACAACTTATGTTTATAAAATGCATTACATATTACCCTGACATATGAAACAGGCTTAAATCTTCAAACATAATTCAGCCCATGTTCTAAAAACAGGTCCTTTCTCGGGAAGCTGTCCACGTGCAGTGCTGGCAGCCACCAGTGGATGCCATCCCCAAGGCTCACACACAACAGTCAAGTCACGGAGAGGGGAATCCGGGTGGTGTTAGGTGCCTACTGTGATATTGTCAGGACATCTGAGAAAGGCAAATTATGTTCTCTCTTTGTTTTTTCTTTCTAAACGTATTTGACAACCGATCTTGTATTAACATTTGTGTTCTCAGAGATGATTCTTTTGTACACCATCTATGCTATTTCAGCACAAGGTATCAATCATGGATTAAGGACAAGGTCCTGTATAAAGAATATTTATGTCTTAATTGTCTCGAAAGCTTGGCATAGTAATTGAAAATTCAAAGGTCAAAAATGCTACTGTGTTTTTCTTGTTTTTCAAGAAATCAAGAGGGCAACAACGCAAAGATTGATAGAAATACATTTTCCTTGTCTCTTTTGCACATTATACTAAGTGGAAAAAGGTGTCAGGCTGTCAGGACTTTGTGATGTTTCCCACCTAACGGTGAATATGTCTTAGAATGCCTACTAATAGAGATACTGCCTTATAGGTAAAAAGACTAACAGACAAATCATGAAAGAGGTCATACGAAGGAATGTGAACATTGGAAAACACGTTTAACCTCAACAGCAATCAAATACAAATGAAAGCCCAACCTGAGATGTCATGATTCACCAATCAAATGATCACACACAAAAAATGTATTAATCGGGCTTCTCTGGTGGCGCAGTGGTTGAGAGTCCGCCTGCCGATGCGGGGGATGCGGGTTCGCGCCCCGGTCCGGGAGGATCCCGCGTGCCTCGGAGCGGCTGGGCCCGTGAGCCACGGCCGCTGGGCCTGCGCGTCCGGAGCCTGTGCTCCGCAACGGGAGAGGCCACAATGGTGAGAGGCCCGCGTACCACCAAAAAAAAAAAAAAAAGGTATTAATCACAAGTACTATAAGAGAGAGGAGAGGATAAACTGATCAAATCTTTCTGGGAATCTAACCCAAGAAAAGAATCTCAAATCCAAAGATACATGAACGAAGTTGTTCATTCCAGCAGTATACATCATAGAAGAACACAGGACACATTCTAAATATCACCAACAGAACAGATAACTAGATTATAAAATAGCCATATGATTATATAGATTTAGTCAATAATATAATGTCTATACATACTTTCAGAGATAAACATCAGAATAAGAGGTACAAACTACTATGTATAAATTAAATAAGCTACAATGATATATTGTACAGCACAGGGAATATTTTATAATAACTATAAATGGAATATAATTTTTAAAAATCATCAATCACTATGTTGTACACCTGAAACATAAAATATTGTGAATCAACCGTACCTCAATAAAAACAAGTAAATAAAAATCTCACGAGAGGACTTCCCTGGTGGCGCAGTGGTTAAGAATCCACCTGCTAATGCAGGGGACACGGGTTTGAGCCCTGGTCCGGGAAGATCCCACATGCTGCAGAGCAACTAAGCCCATGCGCCACAACTACTGAGCCTGCACTCTAGAGCCTGTGAGCCACAACGACTGAGTCCGCGTGCCACAACTACTGAAGCCCGCACACGTAGAGCCTGTGCTCCGCAACAAGAGAAGCCACCGCAATGAGAAGGCCACGCACTGCAATGAAGAGTAGCCCCCGCTCGCTGCAACTAGAGAAAGCCCACCCACAGCAACGAAGACCCAACACAGCCAAAAATAGATAAATAAATAAATTTGTAAAAAAAAAAAAAATCTCATGAGAGAGAAAGAAAAATGAACCATAACTTGCACCATAATAAAAATGAACTCAAAATGGATCACAGTCTTAAATGGAAGACCTAAAATCATAAAACATCTTTCTAGAAGAAAACATAGAAGAAAATCTTTGCAACTTTGGCTAGGCAAAGATTATGTAAGACCCCGAAACCATAACCCATAAAAGAAAAATGATGGATAAATTGGACTTCACCAGAATTTAAAACTTCTGATCTTTGAAAGATACTAATGATTATGAACAGACAAGCCACTGACTTGGAGAAAGTATTTGCAAAACACACATGTGATACAGTCTTGCTTCCATGACATGAAGAGGATTCTCAAAACTTGATAATACGAAACAAACCAAACTTAAAATAGGCAAAAAGTTTGAACAAAGATACATGGGTGACAAACAAGCACATGAAAAGATGCTCAGTATCCTTAGTCATAGTAGGGAAATGCAAATAAAACCATAAGGAAATACCACCGTGCATCAATTAGAATGGTTAAAGTTTTTTTTTAAAAAAAACCTACAATGCCAAGGGCCGGCAATGATTCGAAGCGACTTCTTCTCTTGTAACCTGCTGATGAAATGCAAAACGGCACAGCCGCTTTGGAAGCCAGCTTGGCAGTTTTTTACAGTTAAATGTATCCTCCTCGTATTACTCAGAAATGTCACTCCTATTTACCCAAGGGAAATGAAACTTACGTTCCCTCAAAAACCTGTTTGTGAATAGTGACAGTGCTTTATTCCTAATCACCCACAACTGGAAACAACCCAAATCAGGTGGGAGATGCATGAAGAAGTGGGTCTGTCTTTACAGTGGAATCCTACCCTATACTGATCCATTCAACAGAGTACGTGCCTCTCCCTGCCCTGTGCTACATAAAAGGGCAGACCTAAGAGACTACTTATTGTATGATTCCATGTATGTGATTGCATTTATATAACATTCTGGAAAAGACAAAATAAAGTCAAAAAGCAGATCACTGGTTGCCAAGGACTGGGGGACGGGTGACCAAAAAGGGACAGGAAGGAATTTGGGAAGATTTGAAACTATTCTATATCTGACTGAGGTGGTGGTTATATAATTCTACACATTTTTCAGAACTCGTAACTTGTAGACTAAAAACAGTGAATTTTGCTCTTTATTTTTATGAATAAAGTTTCATAATTTGGGAGAAGATGAAAAGGTTCTGGACATAGATGGTGGTGATGGTTGCACAACAATATGAATGGACTTAATGCTACTGGACTGTACATTTTAAAAGGGTTAAAATGGAAAGTTATGTTTTGTATATTCTACCACTATAAAAGTAAAGTTTTGGGACTTCCCTGGTGGCGCAGTCATTAAGAATCCGCCTGCCAGTGCAGGGGACACGGGTTCGAGCCCTGGTCCAGGAAGGTCCCACCTGCCGTGGAGCAACTAAGCCTGTGCACCACAACTACTGAGCTTGTGCTCTAGAGCCTGCGAGCCACAACTACTGAGCCCACGTGCCACAACTACTGAAGCCCGTGCGCAGAGAGCCCACGCTCCCCAACAAGAGAAGCCACCGCAATGAGAAGCCCGCGCACCAACGAAGAGTAGCCCCTGCTAGCCGCAACTAGAGAAAGCCCCCACACAGCAACAAAGACCCAATGCGGCCAAAAGTAACATTAAAATAAATAAAATTTTAAAAAGTTTCATAATTGCTAGTCATTGATTTTTTAATATCCTATTTTACCTTTTGGTAGCAATTGTATCGTCGACTGAAAAAAATACACAACATGAGAGTTCTGAGTTGAGTTTTATTTGGGGCAAAAAGAGGACTATAGCCCGGGAGACAGCCTCTCAGGTAGCTCTGAGAAGCTGCTCCAGAGAGGCAGGGGGGAGGTCAGCATAGATGTGATTTTGGTGAAGGGGGAGTCCATGCCATCAAGCACATATTTTTTTGCAGAAGGTGGCTGCTCGTCACGAGGAGCAGACGTCCCCATGAAGGATTTTGTGCTTTTCTAGATACGAGGAGATGCAAGAATTGGGCTCACAAAATCTTCTCCTGAGAATATCTAACTCTCTGAAGGCCTGTACTGCCTGTTTTTCCCAGAGCACAGAGCGCCTGCTTCCTGCTCTCCACCCTGAGCCCCTTTCAGGGGGTGCTGAAGGGCAGCGGCTGCAGCGGCACATGACTTAATCCTCGTAAAGGCAGATGGCAAGTGCCAATTTGTAGGTGACAGTATTTGAAGCACATTCATCTCCGTCACGTTACCAGTCCTACACCATCCCAAGGAAGCCCACTGGGCTTCAAATGACCCCATTTTTAAAGTCAGGAAACAGGTCCACGTAGGTGGTCCGATGATGTAAGGCGAGCAGCTTGTCGTGGCACCCTTGCCCTCCGTGTTATCAGCATCCATCTGGCCATTTCACCTCCAGAAAGATAAGTGCTCCTTGCTTTTCCTTTGCTGAGTGACAGCAGAGGTGTTTCCTGAAGCTCCATGCGGATTTTTGGAAAGAAGGCCAATTCGGTTACTAATTAATTTTATTCAGTAGCCCGAGCAGAGATTTGAGTCCACAAGATTCAAAGCTCACTTTTAACAAATGCCTCTGTTCCCTTGGTTTTCTGTTACACAGGAAACAAAAGTTTCATGATGTAACGCTTTAGAGAGGTGCAATGTCTCTGAGGGTGTGTATTCTGTTCTAGACTGTTCGGTTTTTTTTTCTAGGTGCTGATCATGACCCACTAAATTGACTTTATCATCCACTAATGAGTAGTGACCATGGTTTGAAAAACACCTGTAGTGAGCCTGGTGACACACACTTTGGTGTCTCATTAACAACTTTTGTAGGGGAAAGACTCATGTTTACATGAAGGAGCCTGTTCATCTATTTGTGAACTGAATATACTTTAAAAGTTAAAAACTATTGTAAAAAGGTCCTTACCTTTTAGAGCCTCGTTTCCTACTCCTGGGACCAGCACCGCAGCTACTCCAACCACATAATGACCTTGCTGTTTCTCACGCCTCCACGCACCGTCCTGCCTCAGGGCCTTTGCACTGGCTCTTCCTTCTGCCTGAAGCATCTTCCCTCAGATATCCCATGACTAGGCCCTCACCTCCTCCAAGCCACCTTCTCAGTAAGTCCCTCCCTGACCACCAGTTTAAAACAGCAGTCACATTCTCAGTGAGCCTCGCCTTGCTGTTTTTGTGCTATTCATGGCATTTTCACCTTCATTATTTAGTAAATTTGTGTATTGTTTATTGTCTGTTTCTCCCAGTTAGACTATAACTCCAGAAAGGCAGGGATCTTTGCCTTTTCTTCATGAACACATTTCACCTGGAATGGAGCAGCATCTGGCCGATATTTAACGCCGCCTGATGGAATTTCTTAAATATTTTCTACAAATTAGAATGAATTGATGGCAAGCTTTTCTTTGTATCTGGCCTGGTGAAGAGGAGCTGGGCACATGGTTCTGGGTCTCACCCACACCCCCCTCCCGCAGACCCAGGCTGATATGCTGATTCCCAGAATATAAGCCTCAGAGACACCTGCAGCAGAATCAGTCATCATGCTTACTAAAAATGCAGATTCCTGGACCCCACCCACACCTACTGACTTAGCCTATCTGATGGCAGGACCGGCAGTTTGTATTTTAAATAAGCCCCAACCCCCACTAGCTAGCTGTTTGGACTTTGAGGTTATCAGCATGCTGCCAGACTAATCCAGACTGTGTACACTCTGCTAGCAATAGCTAGATGACGATGGCGATGGTGGTGGTGGTGGTGGTGATGGTGGTGATGGTGAAGGTGCTGCTGGTGGTGGTGGTGGTGGTGCTGGTGCTGGTGGTGATGGTGATGGTGGTGGTGGTGATGGTGGTGGTGGTGGTGGTGGTGGTGATGTTGCTGGTGGTGGTGGTGGTGATGGTGATGGTGGTGGTGATGCCACACTCATGGCAGTCAGCGTGAAGGTGCTGGTGAACATGTTGTAATAGTCAATGGCGATGACCGTCTTGCACAGGGCGTTCCCAAAGGGCCAGAAGCCCAGGAGGACATCTGTGCCCTGGAAGGGCAGTGTCAGCAGCACCAAAGCGTCTGCCAGGGCCAAGTTAAAGATGTAAATGTTGGTAGCTGTCTTCATCTTGGTGTGTCTGCAGAGAGGACGGGGAGGAAGAAGGCTTCATTTGGCCACCCTGGCAGACCTGGCAGCAAAGGGCAAGGGGCCCTTCCCCTTGGCCATCACAGGGGGCACCCACTCTGCCCCTGCTAAAATGTAGGTTCATGGGCCCAGCCCAATGCCATCGAGCCTGAAGGCAAGTATTTTAACAAATTCTTCAAGTACTTACAGCACACAAAAAATGGTTCACAGCCTAAAGACTTGTCTGCCTTGGAAAAGATGGGGGGTGGGGTGGGGGAGCAGAGTGTCTGCCTGACCCTGCATGAGAGCAGAGACAGGGCTCATAGGACAAAGAACCTGTCCTCCTCCCTTTCAAGTCTCCCCCAAGACCCTTCTCGGGCCAAAATGTTGGCCCTTCTACCACCAGAGGTTACCAGGGGCTCCGGAATCTGGAAGAGCACACCAAACCAGGCCTCACTGTTGCCTAGCAACCGAGACAGGAAATGGTGACAGGGATGGGACAGATGCTAATGGGGTCTGATGGTATGCAAGAACCTGGCATGGGTCTGGAGAAATTGTGGGTGCTTAATAACTATCTGCTAAATGAATTAATAGTTGTTATAGGGCTTCCCTGGTGGCGCAGCGGTTGAGAGTCCGCCTGCCGATGCGGGGGATGTGGGTTCGTGCCCCGGTCCGGGAGGATCCCACGTGCCGCGGAGCGGCTGGGCCCGTGAGCCGTGGCCGCTGCGCCTGCGCGTCCGGAGCCCGTGCCCCGCAACGGGAGAGGCCACAGCAGTGAGAGGCCCGCGTACCGCAAAAAAAAAAAATTTGTTATAGTGGTGATGGTGGTAGTGTTGCTGATGGTGGTAATTATGGTGGTGATGGCAATGGTGATGGTGATGGTGGTGGTGATGGTGCTGGTGGTGGTGGTGCTGGCGATGATGATGATAGTGGTGATGGTGGTGATGGTGCTGGTGCTGGTGGTGGTGCTGGTGCTGGTGATGGTGATGGTGGTGGTGCTGGTGGTGATGGTGCTGGTGGTGGTGGTGCTGGTGGCGGTGGGGCTGGTGGTGGTGGCGTTGGCAGTTGTGGGAATAATCAGGCTGCAGGCTGGTCAATACCTACCCAATGTCAAGCACCACTTAAGTGCATGAGCTCATTTAATCCTGTCCATAACCCAGAGGTCAGCACCATTATCACCCACCATCAATCTGAGGACAGGGATGCGGAGAGGAAGGACGTAGGTGATTTGTTTGGGGTTATGGGCTGGTGAAAGGAAACCCAGTTGTAGCTGGTCTGGTTTCCTGACTGTACTATTTCACTGCCTACAGTGTGGTTCAAACTGCTATTTCTTTAAAATGAAAATAAAGAAATCTTATTTTTCTCATCTAGTAGGCCAAAAAAAAAAAATCTACAAGTAGGTCAAATAAAATCAAGTAGGAATTACTCAAAAAAGGTCAGTTTTTATAAATTCCCACTGAACCCACAAGAGGTGGTCTGGGCCTCCTGGGCCTCCCTCCCCTTGTCTGTGGCACTGCAGGCAGGCTGGAAAGATGCCTCGCACGCTCTGGGCCCTGCTGGGCCATCCTTGGGGCCTGGGGAGGAGCCCTGCGGCCAGGCCGCCTGTGCCTTTCCAGGGAGACCGCAGGTTGCTTCAGCTCCCCGCCATTAGGTGACACCTGGGCCTCAAGCCTGAACAGACCCCACCCGGACGCCCCTGCTCATCTTCACACCTCAGGGTCACCTGGGAGCCCAGGGCAGCACTGGCTCGGCCCCTCAGGCGCAGCTGTTTTAAACTTCCCAAGTGCAAGCTCTCCATCTGGGGTGACAGAGGAGCACCCCCTGCTGTGTGCGCGCTTCCTGTCTCCCCCTGCTCTCCAGCCCCCACCCCTGGGGCCTTGGGCTTCGCTGAGGGACACCTTAAAAGTGCTCAGGACAATTTCAGTAAACATCTCCCTTCAACCTCCCTTTGAAGTCTTCATATCCACGCTTGCGGTTTTATGTTTAAATAGGGCACATGGCCTGTGGGCTGAGTGCTGTGTTAACAGCGTGGAATTGTGAAAGCGTGTGTCCAGCTCGGGCTGACAATGAGGACGTCCCTGGCACTGCCTAATTGCCATCTGTTTCTACCATTCTGCAGGAGAGCTTCAAAGACTGGAATGGCAGTTATTCTGGAGTATTTACTCCACTGTTTGGGACAGTGATATGTAAACGGTCCAGCCAGGGCACTGCCCGCTACCGCTTTCACGTCTCAGAGAGTTCTTTGTGCTCCCAACGTGAGCTGACAGCAACAAAGGTAGAGGTGAGTTTCCAATGAAAACAGCCGAAGGCTCATACCCCAGACCATCACCTACCCAAGGAGGAGGGCTGGCATCGCTGACAGGTCCCAGACGCTAAATAACACAGGGCGCCAGTGCACGAGAAAGGGGGAAACTGTGTGTGTGTCCACACAGGGAGCTCCTCTCATCTAAGAAGTAAGGAGAATAAGAAAACATACGAGTTGTCTGTTGCAAAAAAGAAACCCAGAAAAGGGGAATCAGGAAACATTGTAGAGGATGGTGAGCACGGAGTGCAAAGGATGGGGGATTGGGAAGGGGGTGTCGGGGATGGGGAGGGACACCTCTCTGAATATACCCTTTGTATGGTTCTGACAGGCTAGAACCAAGTTAATGTTTCACATTATTGGGTCAGTAAGGAGGGAGGGAGACCTCCAATGAGATACACACAGAAACAGAAGAACCCCAAAGTGTGTTACACATAAATAACATAGCAGCACAGAAGAGGGGGGGCAAGGAGAGAACTACAGCTACATTCTTTCTCTCATCTCTCTGTCTTGTCAGATCTGGCTGCTATAATAAAGAACCTCCCACCTGGGCATCTTGAACAACAGACATTTATTTCTCTCAGTTCTGGAGGCTGGATGTCCTAGATCAAAATGTAAGCAGAATGGGTTCTTGGCGAGGACCCTCTTCCGCCTTTCAAACGGCCGCCTTCTTGCTGTGTTCACATGGCAGAGAACACATGGCACGTGCTCTGCAGTCTCTTCTTGTAAGGGCACTGATCCGTCATGAGGGATCCACATTCATGACCTCATCTAAACCTGATCCACCCCCTAAAATGCCATCTCCTAACATCATCACGCTGGGGGGCGGGGTTTCGACATAGGAATTTGGGGGCAGACACAAACATTAGCTCTATAACATACTCTAAAGCTAAAGGCAAAAGGATACGGATCCAACTTGAAGGGTTTTCTTATGGCCAAACCTGTGACAATTTGAACATAATAAGCAATGATAATAATAGATTATAATCTGTAGAATAGAGTACAAATTCATGAGTCCACACTGATATAAATAAATAATTGAATAAATAAATAAATAGGAAATAGTGAAAGCTCTTCTTACAGCAGTATTACAAGTGATGAATGCAGAACTGTGGACTGAGAAAAGCATCAGTTGCCACCCAACATCATCAGAATCAATTCGGGCAAGAACAACCAACGAATGTAAACTAGTGGGCGACGTTTGAATAGAAACAGAATATTTACATAGTCTCAAAGTAACGCCTTATGAGACACTTATCAATTGCAAAGGGAAGAAGAATGGTACAGTGGAGAAAACTAGTAGACCCCTCTAGGGGTGGACCAGCTGGGCAGTTTCCTGAGGTGTCAATCTACACACAGAGAGACCCACTAGAAATGTAGAAGGGTGGCAAAAATTATGTTTACTAGAATTCCACTGAAGAAGAATACTGTTTGTGGATAGAAATATACTCTAAGCCACTCCCTTCCCAACCCAGAAGACTAGGAAAGGCAGCCCCTGACAGGAAGGGGGGCAGGGGTGGCTCTAAAACACCAGAGGAGAAGCCGAGTGGCCGCCCTCACATCTCCACCGTGCAGACCTCTGTTCCTTCTTTCAATATATTATTATTATTATTTTATTTATTTTTTGTTTTTGTGGTATGTGGGCCTCCCTCTGCTGCGGCGTCAATATATTATTTTTAAGCATTCAAAATATTGGGTCACACCTACTGTACAGCACAGGGAACTATATTCAATATCTTGTAATAACCTATAATGAAAAAGATAGTGAAAAAGAATATATATGCATATGGAGATTCTTGACAGCAGGACAAGTTCTTAGTTGACTTCCCATTTTCACACCTATCCAGGTGCTTGGCACATAAGCACGTGCTTAGCAGATATGCAGGTGCGCAAACTTGTTTTTTTTCTTCTGATGGACAAAATTTGGACCTTAATTTTTGTGATCAATTTTCCCCAGAGAAAAACCTGAATGCCCTATTTTGGGATTACTTTTGAGTTGGAAGGAGATTTAACAAATCTTTAGTTTAAAAAGTAAGATGGAACAATACAACTTTCCTGCAAAACTGAAACCAACCTAGAGAATGTTCTTAGGCAGTTGGATTCAATAAAATCTCTCTTTTTTGATCAGTTACATCTCAAACGAGCCTTAAAAATCAGCAACCCGTTGATAAAGCAACAGTGTGATGAGTCGTCTTCATTCTCTTCCTATATTTAACTCAAAAAACAATTTCTAATAGAATATTACTTTTTGATTTTCAAGTGTTAAAAATTTCAGACCAATAAATCTGATGCTTTTTGATACTTATAATGACAAATGCTTACAAATAAAACTGTTCAATGGAAAATAAAATATTGTGATAGGAAAGAAGTCACAGAATTCAGAGGATTCTACTACCATACAGATATTGAACAAAAGCCTGATTTATCATGACGTAATCTTTCAGACATACAATACCTTGTAGAGACTGAAGTTTGAGACACACCTAGCATAAAATACGTGGACCCTGTGACTGTGCAGCCCTTCCCCCTGTGCCCTACCAGGAATATTTATCATGCATGGGCACATCTTTATACCTTGGCTTTATATGAAAGTTTTCTCTGTATACGTATTTTCATCTTTATTCATTTTTTGTTCAACACTCTGATCTGGTTCACCATTTTCACTTCGTGAGTATATCACAATCTATTTTTCTATTCTTTTTCAAAATGTGCGTTTGGGGGCTTCCCTGGTGGCGCAGTGGTTGAGAATCCGCCTGCCGATGCAGGGGACACGGGTTCGTGCCCCGGTCCGGGAAGATCCCACATGCCGCGGAGCGGCTGGGCCCGTGAGCCATGGCCGCTGAGTCTGCGCGTCCGGAGCCTGTGCTCCGCAACGGGAGAGGCCACAGCAGTGAGAGGCCCGCGTAACGCAAAAAAAAAAAAAAAATGTGCGTTTGGATACTGTGTTTGTTTTGTGTTTTTATTCGTTTGGGAGCTTTGTTTGTTTTTGCTATAATCAACAACGCTGCAAGCATGTTCTGGTTCTTAATGCACACGTGTGAGCATTTCTTTAGGGTGTGTACCAGCAGGGAGATTGCTGGATAGGAGAGCATGCTATGTTCTTCACTAATTAATAACTTTACTAGATATTACCAGTCACTCTGCAGAATGGTTGTTCTACTTTATGCTTCTGTCAGCACCCGCAGCCTCACCAGCACTTGGTATTGTCCAGCTTTTAAATTTCTACCAATCTGATGGGTGTGAATTTGTTTCAATTTGTATACTCCCTTACACAGAGTGAGGCTTCCCAGCTTCTCGTATTGTCATTAGTCATTTGAGAGTCCTCATCTGTCATCTGTGTGTTTATATCCTTTGCCTATTTTTCTATTGGGCTATTTGTTTTTATTATTGTTCCCAATTAGTGTGTATATGTGTGTACTCCGGGTACTAATATTTTGTTAGTCATACATGTTGCAAATATTTTTTCCTAGTTTATGGTGTGTCTTTTCACATTTAAGTGACATTTTTAGATAATGGAGCAGTTTCAAATTTTAATGAGCTCCAATTTACCAGTCTCTGCCTGTTTTTGTTTTATGTTATGTTTTTAAAAATCCTTTAAAAATAATATCCTCATTTACCCACTGAATCGATATAATTCTACAAGGCAAACACTTACCAAAGCATTATTATTATTTTTCCCTAAGTTCCAATGTAGGTCAATGAGAGTTTTTTGTTTTTTGTTTTTGGCTGCATTGGGTCTTCGTTGCTGTGCGTGGGCTTTCTCTAGTTGTGGAGAGCAGGGGCTACTCTTCGTTGTGGTACGCGGGCTTCTCATTGCAGTGGCTTCTCTTGTTGCGGAGCACGGGCTCTAGGCACGCGGGCTCAGCAGTTGTGGCTCGTGGGCTCTAGAGCACAGGCTCAGTAGTTGTGGCGCACGGTCTTAGTTGCTCCGCAGCATGTGGGATCTTCCTGGACCAGGTATCGAAACTGTGTCCCCTGCACTGGCAGGCGGATTCTTAACCGCTGCACCACCAGTGAAGTCCTGGTCAATGAGAGATTTATTAGTGGCTTTTCCAATGCTTGCACTTAGATTATCTTCATAATCAGTCCTATAATTGTCTAAATGTTAACACTAACACTTTCTAGCAGCAAAACCTGTTTATAAGCGTTTTTCAGTTCAAACAAGATATCCTATCTGTAAGTGATCTTTTTTAAAAAGAAGATCTTTGAAGTGCTTAGGTATCTAATTCAATACTGAGGACCTGAAAAGTAACAATGGCTTAGCATATGCTCTTGGATATGGATTACCCCATAAATCCGGACCCTGCTCCCCTAGATCCGTCCAGGCTGCTATTCCCTGAATGCCTCCCTTTCTTCCAGCTACTCCTCCAATTGCTTGCTGTTGCTTCACATTGATTTTCCCCTGGTCTCTTTAGCCACATTAAAAACTCCTTCTGACCAGACATAGCTTCAACCGCTGTTTTCACTCCCAGCACTCAGTGTAGTAGCTTATAAATGGAAGGCAGTAAATGAAAAATTGAACAAACATTTGGTGTACGCCACTTGGACAGGATTGTTTAGATTTCATACAGCTGGTAAATATTTATCTACAGCTCAGAAAGCAGCGATCCACATTCGCCTTATTTTCTGCTGGTGAAAATTCCATCCTTTGCGTTGTATAATATGTTAGCCTGACTTTGAAGTCGCGAGAAATTATTTTTGGACTCTGTCATTCCCGCCTCTTCCTTCCCCTCTTTCGAGCCCGGCGCTCCTGCCGTGGGAAGGCCGTGGCCACTGGCATCTTTCAGGCCACATTGTCCCAACCTCACTGCGTGAAAGGCTATTCCCCCCACCCCCCCACCAGCCGCTGTGTGCAGTGTCCTGAGGGCCCCGGCTTGGGTTACATACCCACCCCTGCGGACAGTCTCGAAGGTGGTGGGAGGGGGAGAGTGACTTCTGTTCTATTATACAGAAGCTACAGGAACTTCAGAGCGCGCTTTCTGTGCTCATGGTATGGCACTAAGTGCCTTTTATGCATAAATGAGGAAATGAAGGTGCAGACATGTAAGTGGCTGCCGTCAGGTTAGACACCAGAAAAGGCACCCCAAAATGCTCAGGGCTCCCACGGAGGTGTGGGTTCATGAGATTTCTCACTAGTCAAAATGATAAACGGTAGTTTTAATTTTTAGTTGCAATAATCAATAACCATATTTCTTTTTCCAATCTACAGTCAGTACTCGAGGAACTAAATTTATGGGTATTAGAATGACAGTGCCAGCTATGGAACGTGGGGATCTCTAATTTCCTTCAGTAAGAACGTGCTTTAATGATTTGGTCTTGCAGCTTCACTCCGGGACCGGGCTGTCCTCGCATCAGCCACACAGAGCTGTTGGCTGATGCCAGACGGGGACACCCTGGGGCACGGCAGGATCTTGGTCATTTTGGCGTCTCCACTGCCCAGCCCCAGCCTGGCACACCTGCGCATGCGGTGGCTGGGTGAGTAGCTAATGTTAATGGGAAACGAATAAGCCAGAAACTTGGGTCCTTCGCCCTCTGGAAGGTAACCCCGAAGGTGAGGAGGGCGCACCCAAGCAACTACTTATCAATTGGTATAATGGGGGAGGGAAAGGAAGAATGATGAGTATTCGGACAAGACAAATCATTTGGACTTGGAAAGATAAAATAATGTTAGCAAGAAAAAGATGGGAGCCTGAACGCACATTGGAAGCAAAATGTGTAGCATGGACAAGTGGTGAAAGATGAGCTATATTCGTAAGCGGCTAGAAGAATTAATTTAGAAAGTTAACATTCCCAAATTCAGGAGCACTATTTTTCTTTTTCTTTTTACACAACTCTGTTTCGTTATTCACATGAACGTGATTTCACACAGCTCTCCACAACACGGGGAAGGATCAGACTGGAATCTCTCCTGGGTGGACCGCTGAGGTAGTGAGGAAATCTTGTGAGGTTGGTCTCATTCTCTGTTAAAACAGTGAAGGAAGACGGTAACAAGGTTGGGGGACCAGCCACTGCCATCTGTGACTCCCATGAGCACTGTCCAGATTAACACTTTAAACATGCTTCTGAAACACGATAGAAAACACCAACGTGTGTGCGTGTCACACAAGTCACCATTAGCAAAGAGGATGAAATCGTGTTTCAGAAACCATCCTGGTGCGAGTGTAGTTTCATTAGCAGATTTATTATACTTAAGAAGTGGGATACTTTTTGGTGAGGCCCTTAGGCTAGAATTGAGAATCAGGCTTACCGCTGCTCTGTAATCACTTATCAGTTACCATCTTAGGCTTATACTTAAATGCAACTGAAATTCAAGCAAACAGTGAAACTCAAGAGCTTGGATTTGCATACTCCTGCACAGTTGCTTGTTCAGGTGTGTACTTAACATCTCTTCATATTCCAGTTGCCATTACTAAATGCATTATTTGACATCTTAAATTGAAAATCACTCAATTCATATGGGATATTTTAGTCTTATCAATATGCATTAGGGTGATATCCTTTTAACATCTTTATAAAGAAAATGTTCTTAGTAACAAAAGAAAAAAATAGGCTAAGAAAAAAACCACCATAAAAAGAAACTTAACTATGTTGAAAGTAATAACTGAGAAGTAAAATATAGGATATATGATCATGAAGTTTCTTTCTTTGTAACAGTAACGTATCCCTCGAAAGGATCATACAGCAGGTATTTGTTGTAGCCACAGCTACCTTCTTTGCACCCAAAGCTCCCAAGACCTCCAGTGATGGCTCATGCTGGAATGAGGGCTGGGTTGCAGAGATGTGTTTGTTTGTCCCCTGGGTTGGGGTCTTCTCTTCGCACTGCGCTCCCTAGAGAATCAGTCTTTGCAGCTCTCCCAACTGTATTCCACTGTTAGTTTTATTTGACGTCTGTTGGGCTGGTGGCAGGAGGTGCGAGAGGGGAAATCCGATGTTCTCTGTCAGCCTCTTTGGGCTGGCACAGCGTCCTGTCCTGGGTCTCAGGGTGTGGACTCCAGTATTCCTGCTTCCACCTGTCGCCTGGGCTCCCCTGCGAGCTGTCCCCTTCTCACAGTAGAAATGGGTTCCCCATTGTCCCAAGGCCACCGTTTTTGTTGCTTTTCCCCCTGAAGATTACAGCTTATTTTTAGAGGGAAGATGAGGAGGGGTGTGTATGTGTGTGGAAGGTGTTCTCAGGTGGTAGCTGCTCCCTTCCTCAGCCTACACAACAAGGGGTGTGCTCGGGACTCTGCCCATCTTCCCGGTCAGTGCCTGGTGGGGTTCATGGAGAAGAAGCTTGCAAGACGGTGCAGGTCTCTCTGCCTCTGCAGCCCTTAGAGGCTTCACGCTCTCATGCTAGCCCACACGCGGCCTTTAGACGTCACTGAACATTTTTAGCCAAATCTTAGTCCCAGCTTCTATGGCATCCGGCCTCATCTGCCCCAGGTAAGCAAAGGATCAGGACCTGCTTTTCTTTGCAGATGTCTGTCTTTCTCTCGATTTCCAGTTGGTTGCTCTGAAATCTTTTAATTCTCTGATTAAAGGCTCAAGAAAATTGAAGGGGGTTGTAATTTTTTCTTGTTGTGAGCTTGGGAGTGATGCTCTTTCCAGCTCTCTATGTTTCTCAGATGAAACTGGAAATTTCTAATCTGCTTTTATTCCTATCCACTGAATATTTAATTTCAAATATTGCATTTTTCAGCTCTAGAAGTTCCACTTATATCTTCTATTTCCTTCTTCATTATGGGCCCATTTTTCCTTAAATCCCTGAGCACATTTATAATTGTTAGAAATCCCTGGCCTGCTAATTCTGTCATCTCTGTTTCTATTAATTTTTCTCCTGGTATTGGTCATATATTCCTGCTTCTTCCCTTCAATAGTAGTTTTCTTTTAATTAAATGCTAGACTATGTGACTTTTATTTTATTGAGTGCTGGGTTTGTTTTTCTTTAAAGAAAAATGAAGTTTGTTCTGGTAGGCCATTAAATTACTTGCTGATTAGCATAAACTATTTCGAGAGTTGTTTTAAAGCTTTGTTAGGAGATTCCAGTACTGGTTTGTCCTAGTCCTAATGCATTGGCCCTTCTTGGGTCTCTCCTGAATGTCCTGGGTGGTCAGCCAGGATCATCCACTCTGGGTGGTTGAAGTTCAAACATCTCCCAGGCTCTGTGTGAGCTCCGGGAATGGTTCCACTTACAGCTTTCTGGTTGTTCTGGTCCTCTGTTTATCCTCAGGGGATTCTGCCCTGCAGCAGCACATTCAAGGTGTCCCCGTGTGGATTTCTGGAGCTCTTCCTCAGCATAGCTCCATCATTTCCACTACCACCTCCCCACAATGCCCCATGTTAGGCCCTCTGAATTCTGGTCTGTCTCCTCAAGTCTTTAAGACTACTGTGTTTCACGCGTGTTTCCCCTCCTGCCTCATGGTCCAGAAAGTGTTTCCAGGCAGAAAGCTGGATGATCGTTAAGGCCCGCTTCATTGGTTTCCTTTCTCTCAGTGACCACAAGCCTGTACTGCCTGTGGCCCAACGTTGGAAAGGAGTTTTGTTTTCTCAAATTTGTCTACTTTTCAAGTTATGATATAAGGGCAGTCTGTCCCAGCATCTTCATCATGACCAGAGGTGGCAGTTTCTTTATGGTTGTTTTAAGATCTCCTTTGTGGATGCTGTTCAGTTTCACCACATACGTATAGGTGTGAACTTATTTTTCTTGCTTGATATTTGTTATGCCTCCTGTATTTGTGGGTTTCTATCTTTCACCAGTTCTTAAAAGTTCTCAGGAATCATCTTTTCAAACATTGCCTCTTTTCCACCCTCTTTTTTCTCTACTTTTTGGAACTCCAATTTGACATTCTCATTCCAACCTCCCAATTTTGAAAACTCTCGGTCATATTGTCCCTCTGCTCCCCCACTTTTCTTTGTGGCATATTCTGGGAAATCTTTTCCTACCTGTCCGTAATTCTAAAATTCTCTCAACTGTCTTTTATCTGTTTAACTTTTCTTTTGCATTTTACTTCAACAATGAATTTTTTTAGTTTTATTGAGGCCTAATTGATGTACAAAAAACTGCACATATTCAATGTACACAATTGGATGTGTTTGGATATGGGTATATACCCGTGATGCTATCACCACAATTAAACAGTGGCATTTTTAAACAACGTTCTCTTTGGTTCTTTTTTGTTGTGAAGCAATAGAAAACAATATTTAATTTTATAGAAAAATTTAATATAGAGTAAAATTAAAACGCTTTTATTGCGATCCATTTGAGAATAAGTTCCTCACTTGAAGCCCCATCACCCTCAAGTACCTTTGTAAGAGGGAAGAACAAATCTGACTCCATATTGGATCTGTTTCTTTTACTTTAACCTTTGTATTCTATTGCTTTTGCTACACTTTAAGAATGTTGCCTATAGCCTGAACTATATAGGGTAGCCCATTCTCAGGGCTCTGACCTTTAAAGGTATAACACTTTTCCATTCATGTAGAGATAAAAAGTTGCAGAAGAGAGAATAACATTTGCCTTGTTGGAGGTTTATAAGGACATTGTGACCAGACCTCTGTGGACAGCTTCAAGAAAAAAGGATTCTGGCCCAAGAAGTTTGCAGTAATCAACCACACCCCCGCCCCTTTAATATAAAAGAAGCCTGAATTCTAACTCAGGTAAGATGGCTCTTTGGGACGCTAGTCCATCATCTTCTTGGTCCGCTGGCTTTCTGAATAAAGTCGCTAATCCTTGTCCCAACACCTCATCTCTCAATTTATTGGCCCGTCCTGCAGTGAGCAGTATGAACTTGGACTCTGTAATACTTAGTATTTTCTACAAAGACTTTCTTCCTGCATATCACCTACAATCATCAAACTAAGGAAGTTAATTTTGCCATATAACTCCCATCTTATCTTCAGACTTCATCAATTTTTGCAACTTGTTCCAATAATATTCATTACAGTGAAATGATCCAGTTCAGAATCATGCATTGCATTCAGCTGTCATGTCTTTTTTTTCTTCAGTCTGAAACAGTTCCTCAGTCTTTCCTTGACTTTCATAACTTTAACACTTTTGAAGACTAAAGGACAATTGTTTTGTAGTATGTCTCTCACTTTTTTTGTCCTTACTTCTTCAGGATTAGGTTCATTTAGGTATCTGCGACAGGATTACCACATAAGTGATGCTGTTTCTTCCTACTGCATCCTTTCAGGTGGCACACAATTTTGATTTATCCCATTACTGAAAATGTTTACTATCATCAGTTTAGGTGGAGTTTTCTAGGCTCTTCCACCAGAAATTATTCTTTTCTACTAATACGCCAGCACCCACGTGTACTGCTTGCAGATCTGGAATCATATGAAGTCATTGGACATCTCTGCACCTTTGCTCAGCCTTCTCTTTCTACCTAAAACGACCCCTTTCTCTCCCCATAATCCCCACATTCGTTGTTTTGGAACCAGCGTCTGTAGCTTGTGGGTACGTAAAGGCCTAATTACATTCACCGCCCCCCACAGGCCAACAAGTCATAAGTCGTCTTCGGACGCTTTATCCTGAGTAGCCCTCACTCTTCTCCGCATCACTGTCTGGTCCCTTTTCTGTCACTCATTAGCATCTTGCTCTCCACCTTTGTCGCTGCTGAAACGCAAACTCTCGCGCACTCGTTCTGCGCCTTCTGTCTCAGGGTAGCACCGGCTCAGCTTACCCGCCTCTGCCCGCAGTCCGCAGTGCGCATGCCCAGCACCTCCCCGCCCGCCCCAGGCGCGCTCGCTCCCCGCGTAGGTCCACCGCTCAGTTACTCCGCCCCCACCCCGCGCCGCACAGTCTGAGCACAGAAACCAGGCTGAGGTCCCATTGCGGGGAGCGGGTCCGCTCCCTCCCACTTCCAACGAGACTTCCGCCGGCCGTAAAGCTCGGCGCCAACTGCTGCAAAGCGCCTTGCGACAGAGCCCGGGGCTGAACTACAGCCGGCAGCCGCCCCCGCGTTAAATATTAGGCTATCCGGAGCCGAGCAAGGCGGCCGCTTGCGTGTTTGACTTCCGCGCTCGACCTGCGTCCCACGGAGGTGGCTCGGAGCCGCCGCGGCCAGGAGGGGAGGGCCCGCGCCGGCGCCTCCCGGCCGCCATCATCCCGGCGTGCAGCGCGGCGGCGGGCCGAGCCGGCCGCCATGTTGCGATAGTTTGTTGTTTTCTTCCTGAGGAGGAGCAGGCCGGAGGGCCAGCCACCCGCCGGCCGCGCAGCCCTCCGCCCCAAGGCCCGGCCCGCTGCCCCCCGCGTCTCGTCCCCCGCCCCGCGTCTCCGGGCCCCGGCTGGCCCGGTGGCCCCCCCCAGCTGGCTTGGTGGGGCGAGGCTGAAGGCCGGGCCCAGCGAGCACTATGGCGGCCGCCCTGGGAGCGGGCGGAGGAACCGGCGCTGGAGGTAAGTGAGCGGCCCCGCGAGGGAGGCGGCGGTGGGGGGCAGCGGGCCGCTCTCGGCCTTCGTTGTGCTCTCGTGTCCCTGCCTTCGCGGCGGTGAGACGTTAGGCTCACCTGAGGCGGCGGGCGGCCTGCGCGGGGGAGACAGCGCCCGCCCCCGGGCCCTCTGGGGGAGGGTCGCGGCCCATGGCGGGTTGTCCTGTCGGGCTCGGGGTGGTTGGCAGCCTCGCACTAGACCCGGCTAAGACTCACCTACGTGAGGGGATGTGTTTGTGCGGCTTTTCGGAGAGCAAGGAGTCTGAAAAAATAATCTCCCTGGGCTGGTCTCATTTTCCATGAACTCCTTAGTGGTCTCATACCGACCCATTAGGGCTTCGTGATCAGCATCTGACAGAGATGGAAACGGGGCCGAAAAGGGTCAGGTACTGATGCAGTTCCTCTGGGTAGTTTCTCTTGTTTTCCGAGCGTAGATGAGTTGGATAGGGGACCTAACTCAAAACAGATTTCAGGTCAAATCACTTTCTGGTTGAAATCACGTTTTGTTGATTGAGGTTTTTTTTTTTTTAACGTGAGGAAAACACTTGAAAGTGACTTTTACGATTGTTCGAAAACTTTGATAAAGGAGACCCTTAACTGGTAAAGTATGAACAACAGCAGTGTTTGGGCTTAGTTCTTATTATTGAAAGGTCAGACCGTCTTACTGCGTGTTCTTTAGGAATGCTTATTTATGAGTACATTGCAATAATCCTGTCTAGGTCTAAGTATTTTCGTCTAAGTATTGAAGCGCTCATATGGCTCAATGGAAAAACCCACAGAGATTAAATGCAAGAAATGTCACTTCTGGCAGTATGATTTGGTGTATGCCATTTTTCTGTCACGTGATTTTTTCCCTGAGGTTTTCTAGTTAAATTTTGAAAATACTTGGTTTATTTTCCTTACTTGGTTATTTTCTGGGGTTCAGAATCATGGTCCTGTATCATTTTCAAAGTGTAGTCTGGGAACTCCTGGGTCAGAACTGTTTCCATTAATAGTACTAGTGTCACTTGCATGTTTCGCTCTTTGATTGGAGCATAGTGGAGTTTTCCAAAGGCTGCGTGACATGTGAAGGCATCGTTGTACAGGTGGCCAATGGAATGTGTGCTTGCATAGCTTTTTGAGTTTCTCATTTTTAATTTCGAAAATAGCAAATGTCAGTGAATGTAATTCACATAAACAAAAGCTTTTTGGTGTCCTCAATAAATTTGAGTCCAGAAAGTTTTTGAGAATGGCTATTTTAGAGGATTAAGTAGGTTTTGTCCTCGATGATTTGGAGTTTTTCCTTCCATTTTGTCACAGGTGCCTGGTTTCCCATTGCTCTTAGACTAAAGCCAAACTCCTTACCAAGATTCGTGAGTTCTGCATGACTCGGTCCCGCAGTCTCCCCAAGCTCTTGGGTCAGCCTGCTTCTCTCTAGGAGGACTGCTCCTGCCTTCCCTCTGGCTCTTCATCCCCCAGGTCTCAGGCTCCTTGGGAGGCCTTCCTTGAGCATCCTTCTGTCTCAAATATGTCCATCTCTAGCTTGTGTGCCTCCCTCACCTAAATTCTGTGGCACCCTTCTTCAGAGCATTTATCTGAGTTTGTGATTTTATTTGGTTATTTCTTTACTTTTTAAAAATCTCCCTTCCCCAGTAGCCTGTAAGCCCCTTGAGGACAGGAATGCTGCCTGTTTTACCTGCCGTGTATTCCAAGTCCCCGGCATGTAGTGTATGTTCAACAAATATTTGACAAATTAATGATTAAAGAATAAAATATTTTCTTTATGAATGCCTTTGCACCCTTTTCTGCGCATATGTAAGTTGCACATTTACAGCTGTGTGGCTTTTTATGGTCTGAATGGAATCCCGTAGTGCGCCCTAGTTTGCTTTGTTCACTTAGTAGTAGGTCTTGGCGATCTCTCCTGTGTGAGTAGGTGAGAGTTACATGGATCCACCATTTATTGATTAACCATTTTTGTATTGATGGGCATTTCAGTTCTATGTCCTTTTCCACTGCTGTGGAAAATTCTGCACTAAACGTCTACAGACACATTTTAGTGTGCTTAAGCAAATATTTCTGGAGGATTGATAACTCTACAAGTGGAAATACGATGTTGTAGGCTACATATATTAAAAACTTTTTTTTTGTTTTTCAGCCTTGCCTCTTGGCACGTGGGATCTTAGTTCCCCGATTAGGGATTGAACCGATCAGGGGTTGAACCCAGGGCCACACCAGTGAAAGCCTGGAATCCTAACCACTAGGCCACTAGGGAACTACTGCCTCCCAAGTGTTTTTTCATTGAAGTGTAGTTGATTTAGAAAGTTGTGTTAGTTTCAAGTGTACAGCAGAGTGATTCATTTATATATATTTACACATATATATATTTTCTTTTTCAGATTTTTTTTTTGTCACTGGTTTTCATAAATTTTTTTGTAATGGTGTCTCCATGCCAAGGTACTTTTAATACCTTATGCTTCTGTGCTTTTTTATGTTTAGCTTTTATTGCATATGGAATTTTATTTTGGGTGTGGTGTGTATTTGGGGCTTCTAATAGTTCTAATATGATTTATTGAATTCTCTATCTTTTCCAACTTTATAACTTATTAAATTCTCATTCATAGTTTTAAAAAATTACTGCTCCATGGTGTGTGTCTATATATATTATAGCATTTTTTTTTCAGAAATTTCGATTAGCTCTGCTTTTAAAAAAAAATAAACTTCAGAATCATCACATTCTATAAAGAATTCTGCTGAAATTCTTACGGGGATTGCATTGAGTTTATTAATATAACTTTGGGATGATGGGTACTTTTACAATATGGGTTCTTTCAGCAACAAGAATGTCTCGCTGTCAGGCTCTTTTTTGCCCGTCAGTCAGTCATCTACCACATTTCTGAGTACCGGCTCTGTGCTGGGTACTGATCTAAGAGGTTGGAATACATAAATATTGGAATAGAAGAGATTGCAGATATGAAGAAAATTTTACTTAAGGTAAGTTCCATAGGAGAAGGGATCTCTGTCTTCTATGGAACTTACCTTAGTAAAATTTTCTTTATATAGTTTTCATACATTTCTTGTTTTATTCCTAGATATTTTGTATTTGTTGTTGTTGTGGATGGTATAGTTTTTTATCCTATTATATTCTGAAATTTGTTGCTGATCTATTATAGAAAAACTTTTTTTTTTTTGTTATTGTGTATAACTGGCTTATTGGAATCTTGTTTTAAGAGTTTGGTGCTTTAGATTTTCTAGTCAGACTGTCATATCTGCATTCTCTTCTATTTCAGTATTTATGTCTCATTTCTTTTTCTTGTACTTCTTGTTCTAGAACCATTCCTTGTCACGTCCTCCAATATAATGTTGGGTAGTAGGAGTGATGACAGGCATCTTTGTCTTGTCATCTTATGACAAGAGTTTAATGAGTGTTCTTTTAATGTTTTACCAGTGAGTATGGTGTTTGCTGTAGTTTTCTGGTAGTTATTGTTTGTTTAGCTAAGAAAGTTTATTTTTTGAGTTGAGGTTTTAATTTTATCAAAGCCTTTTCTGCATCGAGGTGATCGTGAGGCCCTTTCTTTAATATCTTACTGTGATGTATTGATAGATTTCCAATGCTGAATCAATCATGCAATCTTGGGTTCAAAACCTTCTGGTTCTGTAGGTCCTTTTCAGTGTTTTGTTGCTTTTCCTTTTAGGATTTATCTGTGATCATAAGAGAGATAGGCTTATAGTTTTGTATTTGTGTGTGCACATGGTGCTATCCTGTTTTTTGTAAGATAGGCTTACTTTCTAGAATGAGTTGTGAGATTTTCTGGATATTGTAAAAATCTCTTTATTAAATGTCTGAAGAGCTGTTGTCTGCAAAGCCATTTGGATCTGTTGCCTGTTTATTTTTTGGTTTCTTCTGATATTATTGGTCTAATTAGCTTTTTTAAATCCATGGGTCAATTTTGATAAATTTTTCTGGGAAAATTATTTATGTTTGTGTTTTCAAATGAACAAATATAGAGTTAAAGGCTTCAGTTTCCTAAGAGTGGGTGTGTTGAAGGTAGGTAAATTTTTGAGACCCATGCATGTCTGAATTACTTTATTTTCATAGTTGATTGATGATTTGGTAGGGTCTTGAACTCTAGATTTGACTTAGATTCATTTTCCTTAGATTTTTGGTGGTACTGCTTTGTTGTTTTCTGGCTTCCATTTCTGCTCTTGAGAAGTCTGATGACATTCTGATTCTCTATCATTTGTATGTGACTTTTTTTCTCTTCCTGGAAGGTTTTAACAGTTCCTCCTTATTGTTATAACATTCATTAGCATAGGTCTTTTTCTGTTTCTTGTGCTGCATTTGGTGGATATCTTAGTCTGGAAATACACATCCTTCAGTTCTGGGAAATTTTCTTTTTTTTCTTTAAATAAATTTATTTATTTTATTTATTTTTATTTTTGGCTGTGTTGGGTCTTTGTTGCTGTGTGCAGGCCCTCTCCAGTTGCGGTGAGCGGGGGCCACTCTTCACTGCAGTGCGCGGGCTTCTCATTGCGGTGGCCTCTCCCATTGCAGAACACAGGCTCTAGGCGTGTGGGCTTCCATAGTTGCGGCTCGCAAGCTCAGTAGTTGTGGCTCGTGGGCTCCGGAGCACAGGCTCAGTAGTTGTGGCGCACAGGCCTAGTTGCTCCGCGGCATGTGGGATCCTCCTGGACCAGGGACCTGGGCTCGAACCCGTGTTCCCTACATTGGCAGGCGGATTCTTAACCACTGCGCCACCAGGGAAGCCCCTCTGGGAAATTTTCTCATGGTACTGTTTTTCTCCTTTCATTTCCTCTGTTCTCACTTTCTGAAATTCTTATTATTGGATTTTGATGCTTCATTTATGTACAAAAGATAAGCATGATGAGGCAGTTCATTAAGATCCTTTTGGAAGGATAGATACTTTGGTAGTTCACAGAGTCAGATAAAGGAGTTGGACAACTAAGACTGCAGAACAACAGAAGTCAGGGCGGTGTGGGCCTTGGGCGGGCTTGCAGCTGCTGATGGGGCTTGCTCCAGCTAGGCTCTGTGGCTGCCACTTCCTCTTCAGTTACTTTTCTTATAGACACAGGAATTTTGTTCCTGTTTGGCCAGGTGCTGTTCATCTTCAGCTGATTTAGCTATAGCAAAATGTGGGTCCACTGTTTTAGATCTTTTGATATTTTTATGTTTTTTGAAAGAAGCCGTAACTCCGGTACTTAGATATAATTATATGTTTAAAATATTGACAACCAAGTTGATTAAAAAAAGACAACATGATTCAGAGAGTGTGTGTCTTCTAGGCCACCAGATTGCAACCTGTGCTTTAGAGTGATTCTGCCTTCATGATTTTGTAGGTTCCATGAATTAGTGATTTTCCTACCTAAACATTGAGGAAGTTATGGTTACCCTTTAATATTTTTACATAGGAAATCAGAGGGTTTGTTACTGCAGTTGCTTCCTGAATAAATTCAAGAGCGTTGTACTTCGTGTTTGGTAGACCAGAGTTTAAATCTGATTTTGCTGTTTACTAACTTTGATTAGTCTTATTTTTCACATCTGTAAAAGGAGAATTTAGGGATGGATTAAATGAGAAAACAAATATAAAAATGCTAGCTTGCTGAAGTAAAATGAAGCCTCTCTTCAGCTCTTCAGTGCTAGGCTTATTTGAGCTTTATCAGTCTTGATTTAGTTAGGACAGAGGCCATGCTTTGCATTCCAAGTATGAAGGGTTTTAACACAGGAATTAGAGGCTTGTACAATCCTTGGAAAGGCTGGGGATGTGATGGTCAGGAAAACTCAGTCTGGTTATCTGATACTGATGGTTGGGAGCTTGCCTGGAAGCCCTTGTAACTGAAGACTATTGCGGAAGCTCCAGTGGACAGTCTCAAGTCTGCAGTACTGGAGGTGTTGACTTCTGATGGTATTGAGTCTCAAGAAGCCCCCACTGACCGTCACAGATCCTGCAAGCCCGGATGCCACACATGGTTTTCAAGAGCACATTCTGACCTCTGAGAACCTCATATCTGCTGTGTGTGTGTCCGTCCGTCATCTGTCCTGCCTCTGCCTCGTCAGAGTAACTGATGATAATTGTGACTCAAAGCTCCTGTGACTGCCTTACCTTGCATACTCTAACTCAAAACCACACAGGGAAGGAGGCTCTGGCAAGTCTGTTCCTCCTATTCTCTGCACCATTGCGTAGAGCGGTGGGGACCACGGTCTCAGCAGAGCTGTTACTTCTGTCTTTGGAAGGAAAGACAGATGGGTGGAAGGACTTTCTCCCTTTCTTTGACATTTCTTCCCTTACACTTCACCAATTTAGCAACTAATCTTTAGCAATTGAGAAGGCTTCACTTTTTAAAAAGAAGGTGTGGATTCTTGGGAAAAGAAGTGGGGTGTCATTTTCTCTAGACTCTAAGTCATGATGGGAACATTCATTTGGCTGAGCTCAGACTTCTTGTCCTCTCCCAGCCTGCCCAGGCCAGCAGAGAACTCAAGGGTCTAGCTTTTATGGCTTCCGTAATTGGGAGGCAGAGCCCTGCTCTGTCTTCCTTCAGGACTCATACTGAGATTAATTTCCGACACAGGAAGAGGAAATTCAGTTGTAAGACCCGCAAACAAATTGTCAGTGTGCACTGCACTTCATAAGTGAAATACAAAGTTCACTTCAGGGAAACCTCTCCAGGGTCCCATGAAAGTAAGACTTTTAGAACAAGACTACAAATAATTTTTCAAGTACATGATGTAGGGGTGCTTTCTGAAAATTTTGCTTGGTTACTCAAAATTTGATAGTTACACTGTAGGGCAAAGATGCTCACTTTGAGTGTTCTTAAATATTAGTCCAATTCCTTTCTCTAGTTGCTGTTTAAATAAAGGGTCTGGATTTCCTCACTTATAAAATATGGAATTTTGACTCTGTTAGTGATTCAGAATATGAGCATGTGTACATGAGAATGGTGTTGAGGCGAAAGAAAGACGGTTAGAACCTTTGGACTAGAGCAAAGATTGGCAAACTTCGTAAAGGGCCAAATGGTAAATATTTTAGGCTCTGCAGATCACTGGGCTTCTCTTGCAATCCTCTGCTGTGCCTTGTAGCTTGAAAGACTTATAGAGAATATGTAACTGAATTAGCATACAGTGTTCCAATAAAAGCTTATTTACATAAGTCGGGCAGTAGCCAAATTTGGACAAAAAGAGGTGGCACACCCTACGTGGCCTGTGGACTGTAGTTTGCTGACCCTTGGACTAGACAGTTGCTAGAACCCTGTTCCAAGCTAATATTCTATAAAATTTCTAATCTAAGCTCCAGGTTCCTGGAAAGGAAATAAGAATGATAAGTAAAAGAGTTGTGTTCGTTATAGATATCTAATTGCTGTGTAATTGAAGATTGTAAAAATTCCAGTAGCTGTTTTTAAGTCTTGCAGATGAGGAAAGTTGATTCCCTTAATAGCATAGCATGTCTGGTATAATGTTTAGCCTTAGAAGGAGAGTTTCTAGGTAAAGGCATTGACCACTCTTGTCCTGCTGAGTTAATCTTCCCCTTGGTCTTCAGGGATGCGCTGTTCTTCCTTTAAAACTCTGGATTATTGTGGACATGTTTTGTTCTCTTGGTTCTGCTCAGTAGGACAGATATAAACTAGAACTTTTTTAAAAAAGGATTTGTTTATATTGTAAAGGAGAACAGAAGGGAAGTGATGCAGAAAATGTAAGAAGAATAAAAATAGGCATACAGAGTTCTTGTCTTAGTTTGTTTCTTAGGATTTTAAGTTAGAGTTCTTTTCATATCCATTTTTACATTCCATATACCAGGTGGAAAGAAAGTATGTTTTTGTTTTCTGCTTTATCAGGTGTGGTTTTTCCTTTGCTTAATGTGGTTTTGTCCAAGCACAAGGTTACCCACATTTACAACCTTTCGTGTCTCCTTTTGGGAATTCTAGTTATTTTCCACTTCCTTTAGGTATTTAGTTTCTCTCGGCAGTGTTTCATAGTTCTTAATTTATAGGTCTTTTACAAATTTTATTATTATCCCTAGTATGTATTTCATATTTTTAAGCTAGTGCAAGGATTTGTTTTTTAATTGCCAACTGCTCATTCCTTGTATGTAGAGAAACTATTCATTTTAAAATATTGTTCTTATAGTCTGTTCTTATTTCATTCACTGAATAGTTTCAGTACCTTTTTTTCATAGATTCCATATGATTTTCTCCATAATTGATCATGTTTGCTGTGAATAATGACAGTTTTACTTCTTCCTTTTCTATCTGAATTCCTTTTTTTTCTTTTTCTTGTCTGGTTGCACTAGGTAGAACTTCCATTACAATGCCGAATTGCAGTGTAATGGAAGCCACAATCCCAGTCTTGTTCCTGATTCCAGATGAAAGCACCGAGTCTTTGCCTTTACCTGTAATGTTTGCTATAGGTTTTTCTTACAGATGCCCTTTGATCAGGTTAGGGAAATACCATTCTATACTTAAATTTGATAAGAGTTTGTATAAGGAATGTGGATATTGGGTTTATTAAAAAAATAAATTTATGTGTTTATGTATGTATTTATTTTTGGCTGCGTTGGGTCTTCCTAGCTGCACGCGGGTTTTCTCTGGTTGCGGTGAGCGGGGGCTACTCTTCGTTGCGGTGTGCGGGCTTCTCATTGAGGTGGCTTCCCTTGTTGCAGAGCGCAGGCTCTAGGCGTGCGGGCTTCAGTAATTGTGGCACGTGGTCTCTAGAGCGCAGGCTCAGTAGTTGTGGTGCACGGGCTTAGTTGCTCCGCGGCACGTGGGATCTTCCCAGACCAGGTCTTGAACCTGTGTCCCCTGCATTGGCAGACGGATTCTTAATCACTGTGCCACCAGGGAAATCCCGGATATTGGGTTTTGATTAATGCTTTTTCTCCTTATATTGAGATGATAGTTTGGTTTTCTACTTTTAATTTGTTGTTATGACACATTACATTGACTTCAAAAAAGTATTGATTTTTGGATGTTAAACGAACCGTTCATTCCTGGGATAAACCCATGTGGTCATGATGTGTATTATCTTTTTAATGTATTACTGAGTTCTATATGCTAATTTTTTTGGGGGGGGGGGCGGTACGTGGGCCTCTCACTGTTGTGGCCTCTCCCGTTGCGGAGCACAGGCTCCGGACGTTCAGGCTCAGCGGCCATGGCTCATGGGCCCAGTTGCTTCGTGGCATGTGGGATCCTCCCAGACCAGGGCTCGAACCCGTGTCCCCTGCATTGGCAGGCAGAGTGGGATCTTCCCGGACCGGGGCACGAACCCATGTCCCCTGCATCGACAGGTGGACTCTCAACCACTGCGTCACCAGGGAAGCCCCTAAGTTTTTAAAAATAAGTTTTGCATGTATGTTTATGAGGAATAATGGTCAAATTTACTTTTCTTTTAATATTTTTGTCTAGTTTTATAGTGGACTCAGAATGAATTTGAAAGTGTTTTACCAGTCTGTTTCATGTATCTCTGCTGTAAACTTTTTTTTAATGGACACAGTTTTCTCTTTTAAATACTTATTTTATTTTTTATTATTTATTTGTTTATTTTTGCTGCACCAGGTCTTAGTTGTGGCATGCGGGCCTCTTTTTTTAAAAAATAAATAAATTGGGCTTCCCTGGTGGCGCAGTGGTTGAGAGCACGCCTGCCAATGCAGGGGACACGGGTTCGTGCCCCGGTCCGGGAAGATCCCACAGGCTGTGGAGTGGCTGGGCCCGTGAGCCATAGCCGCTGAGCCTGCGCGTCTGGAGCCTGTGCTCCGCAACGGGAGAGGCCACGACAGTGAGAGGCCTGCGTACTGCAATCAATCAATCAATAAATTGATTGATTAATTGATTGATTGATTTCTATGTTGGGTCTTCATTGCTGCACGCGGGCTTTCTCTAGTTGCAGCGAGCGTGGGCTTCTCTTCATTGCAGCCCACAGGCTTCTCATTGCGGGGGCTTCTCATTGCGGTGGCTTCTCTTGGTGCGGAGCACGGGCTCTAGGTGCAGGGGCTTCAGTAGTTGTGGCATGCGGGCTCAGTAGTTGTGGCTTGTGGGCTCATTAGTTGTGGTGCGCAGGCTTAGTTGCTCTGTGGAATGTGGGATTTTCCCAGACCAGGTCTTGGACCCGTGTCCCCTGCATTGGCAGGTGGATTCTTAACCACCGTGCCACCAGGGAAGTCCACATGCGGGCTTCTTAGTTGCTACGCTCGGACTTCTTAGTTGTGGCATGCGGACTCTTAGTTGTGGCATGCATGTGGGATCTAGTTCCCCGACCAGGGATCAGACCCGGGCCTCCTGCATTGGGAGCGTGGAGTCTTACCCACTGGATTACAAGGGAAGTCCCTCTGCTCTGATCTTTATCATTTACTTCCTTTTGCTCTCTTTTGGTTTAATTTCCTTTTCTTTCTCCAGTTCCTCAAGATTTAAATTAAGGTTGTTGATTTGAGATCTTTCTTCTTTGTTAGTGGGCAATTATAGCTGTAAATTTTCCTCCAAGTACTGCTTTTGCTGCATCCCATAAACTTTGGTATGTTGTATTTTTGTGTTCATTTTTCTCAAAGTACATTCTTATTTCCCTGTTTCTTATTTCTTCTTTGACCTATGGGTTGATGAAGTGTACTGGTTAGTTTCCATGTGTTTGTGAATATTTCAGTTTTCCTTCTATTTATTTCTAGTTTTATTATACAGTTGACCCTTGAGCAATGCAGGGGCCAACTGCAACCCTCTATGCAGTTGAAAATCCACGCATAACTTTGCAGCCAGCTTTCCATATCCATGGTTCTGCATCTGTGGATTCAACCAATCATGGATTGTGTAGTACTGTAGTACATATTTATTGACAAAAAATACACACATAAGTGAAACCTATGCAGTTCAATCCAGTGTTGTTCAAGGGTCAACCATTTTTTAGTCAGGTTTGTATGCTTTGTATGATTTTGACCTTTTGAAACTATTAATTAAGAATTGTTTTATGGCCTAACATATTTCCCAGAGAATGTTCCGTGTACACCTGAGAAGAACGTATATTCTGCTGCTGAGTTGAGTGTCCTGTATTTACCTCTTAGGTCTAATATCCAGTATAAGTTCATCTTTTTAAAAAAACGATAGTACTGTACCTTTTTTTTTTTTGGCGGTACGCGGGCCTCTCACCGTTGTGGCCTCTCTCATTGCGGAGCACAGGCTGCGGACGCGCAGGCTCAGCGGCCATGGCTCACGGGCCCAGCTGCTCCACGGCATGTGGGATCTTCCCAGACTGGGGCACGAACCTGTGTCTCCTGCATCGGCAGGCGGACTCTCAACCACCGCGCCACCAGGGAAGCCCTGTACCATTTATTTTTGAAACAAGCTTTGCAAAGTCTTAAATTTCTATTTAACTTCCAAATACTCTCATCTTAACTTGATTATGTCTGCAGAGACCCTGTTTCTAAATAAGGTCACATTCACAGGTGGGGGAATGGGGAGGTACGACTTAAATGTGTCATTTTGGGGCACACAGTTCAATCAACTACAGAGTCAGTTAGCAACAAATTTCTTCTGTTTTTGTTTAGCTGTGAACGTCTTTTTTTTCACCTTTATTTTGATAGTTTTGCTGGATATAGAATTCTTTGAGCACTAGGTATATGCCTCTGACTTCCATTGTTTCTGATGAGAATTAGCTGTTAATCTTACGCATTTGTAAGTGATGAGTTGTTTTTCTCTTGCTGCTGCTGAGGTTTTCTCCTTGTCTCTGAAACATTTTGACTATGACGTGTGTATTTGTAGATCTCTGTGTTTATTTTACTTTGAGTTTAGTAAACTTTTTGAATGTGTAGATTAATATTTACAAATAAATTCGAGAAGTTTTCAGCTATTATTTCTTCAGATATTTCTTCCTGCTTCTATTTCTCTTTTTCTCCTATTACATACATATTGGTGTGCTTAATGGTATCTCACGTTTCTCTGAAGCTATGTTCATTTTTCTTCATTTTTTTCTTTCTGTTGTTTGGATTGGATAATCTCTGTTGATCTGTTTTCAAGTTTACCAGTTCTTTCTTTTTTGCCAGTTCAAATCTGTTGTTGAGCCCCTGTAGTGAATTTTTCATTTTAGTTATTTTTCAATTATAGGATTTCTTTTTGCTTCTTTTTAATAGTTACTGTTTATTCATACTGTTTATTTGGTGCAACATTGTCATCATACCTTCCTTTAGTTCTTTAATCATGATTTCATTTAGTTATTTGAGCATACTTACAATGGCCAATTTGTCTGTTAAAGCTGACATCCGTGGCGTGTGGGATCTTAGTTCCCTGACCAGGGATCAGACCCATGCCCCCTGCATTGGAAGTGCAGATTCTTGACCACTGGACTGCCTGGGAAGTCCCTCACAGGCAGTTTCTGTTGCCTGCCTTTTTTCTGATGGGTTATGGGTTGTACTTTCCTGTTTCTTTGCATGTCTTGTAATTTCTTGTTGGAAATTGGACATTTTAGATAACATATTGTGTCACATCTGAGTGCTGGTCTCCCCACTTCTCCACCCCAGGCCTGTTTTTAGTTGCTTGTTTACCTTTTTGGTGACCAGCTGGGTTTTAAGTGAAGTCTGTTCCCATCCCACACCCCACTCTGGGCAGAGTGAAGCTTCTGATGTCACTCCTCAAGGGGGCCACATCCTTGGGCATGCCCACAGTCACCCTGGGATGGTGGTGCTTTGGCTGGGCTCCTTCTGTCTTTTTCTTTGACCACACCTTCCACAGTGCCCTGGGCCATAATTTCCTTTACAGACTGACTAGTCAAATTCAGGCTCCTTTGATTGGATAGTGTCTGAGGTCAGTGATTGAGATCTGTTCTAAGTAAGTGAGGGCACTGGCCCCTGTCTCCTCACTTCTCTCTGGTCCACTAGGCATCCTGCAGTTCAGTCCTTATCTCCAGTGACTCTTATCTTTCTAATAATCTCTCTCCAAAACCTTCACTGTTTCTGAGAGCACCTTTTGCTTAGGACTTTTTTTGTACTCTGTTCATAACAAAGTTAGTTACCCTGAGAGAGTTTTGGAGCTCTGTTGTTACAAGGTTTGCTTTGCCCCTTGGGCTGACTCTGAGCCCCAACTCTTGTGCTGTGGGTGGGGACAGTGATATACTTGTCTCTTGGGTGACACCCTTGCTCTAGGAGCTGAGTGCCTGGGTGGCAGCAGGGTGGGGGGCGGGTGCTGGCAGTAGCCCTGGATCTGCTTGCTTATGTCTCGGTATGAAACCCCCACCCCTTGAGCTGGGGCAGGGGTGATCTGGGCGCCGGTGGCGTCTGTACCACACTTGGGGCCTGGGTGAAAGAAGGGAACCACCGCCTCCTGCCCACTCCTGGGAGTTAGCCTCAGCACCAGGCAGGCAGGTTGCGTAGGGGGAGGAATGCGGAGGTCTGTGTTCTTGGCTGCACTGGTCTAGAGTGGATGGAGTTGATGCCCCACTGAGCTGCTAGGGGGAGGAGTGAGTGGGTCCTGGTTCAAAAACCACAGAATCCTGTAGCCGTTCTTACCAAATTTGAGTAGATTTCTTGAATGAGTGTTTTCTATTTAATGTATGCATTTAGAATCAATTCCAGAGACATTAAATAGTCGTTTCATTAAAAATAATTTTCACCAGTTGCACAGAGAGTGGGTTGGTGGAGCTCCTCCTGATGTCATACTGGAAGCAGAATTCCTCAAGGATGCTAATTCTTTAATATCTCTCCTTTTTTTTCTTTAAAGCACCTATTCTGTTTGGTAGTGTATGGTAGGAATTGATGTATTACCTTGCTAGAACTTTATTGGTTAATTTCTAGCCCCAGGCTGGAAAAATTCCTGGGGTTTTATGTTTATATCATCTCACTCCCCTAGGTAGACTCTCTGGGGAGGCATATGCTGCTGCTTCTCAAGCCTCTTTGCTTGCATGTGTTCTAAGATGAAAAATTTAAATTCCAATTCTTTGATTTTCCTAATAATAAAAATAAATTTGAAAATGAGGTAGGAGATGTGGTGTATATGTGAAATATACACTCAGTATGGAAAAAAATGTAAAATATCTTAATCTTTTCTGTATTGAGTACATGTTATAATGATGTTTTTGATACACTAGGTTAAAATGTTGTTAACATTTAACCTGTTTAAATTTTGTCTTTATTTAAAAATTTTTTTAAATTCTTTTTTAAAAAATTGAAGTACAGTTGATTTACAATATTGTGTTAGTTTCAGGTGTACAGCAAAGTGATTCAGTTATTTTTTTCAGGTTATATTCCATTATAGATTATTATAAGGTGTTGAATGTAATTCCCTGTGCTGTACAGTAAATCCTTTTTGCTTATCTATGGTAGTTTGTGTTTATTAATCCTGTACTCTTATTTTGTCCCTCCCTCCCTCCGTCGCTGTCCCCTTTGGTAATCATAAGTTTGTTTTCTGTGTCTGTTTCTTTTTACTTTTTAAAATGTGAACACTAGTAAAATTTAAAATTATGTATGTGGCTTGTATTGTATTTCTATTGTTTGTTAATTCTCTACATTATCTCTACTGCCCTTAAATAGGGTCTTCGTTTTCCATGATTAATTTGGAAAAATGTAAAAATTTCAAGAAGTATTAGAAAAGTCTCTTTAATTTTTGCAAAGTCGGCAGTTTTCCCCTTTTATATAGTTGTAGTAAAAATATGTACTCAAAAACCATTGTTTTATAAAGAAAACAGTTTTACTTAAATTTATGATTTAAAAAAACTATTCTGTCAGTTTTCATGTCTAATAGTGTTTAGTAAGTTGATTTTCTTTAGGTAGGTATGTGCTTTAAAATTTTTTAATTATTAAAAATGGCTAAAGCATTTATAATTCTTGTATATGAAATTTTAGTATTTTAAAATGTCGTGTCAGGAATCCTTAAATGAAACAAGTTGTTTCAGTGTTTGAATGTGTGTCTGTTTTAATATAGTAAGACTGACTTTCGTGGCCTCTCGCTCACAGATGATGACTTTGACCAGTTTGATAAGCCTGGTGCAGAGCGGTCCTGGAGGAGAAGAGCTGCAGACGAGGACTGGGACAGGTGCGGAAACCCCTGGTTACGTGCAGGGTCCATGCTGATTTATCTCCTGTCGCTAGGCCACACAGAGATCTTTACTGAAAGCAGTGTGTTAGCTACTAATGCTCTTTCCTGGGTAGGCTGGTCCTTAGTGGGCTAAAGTAGGGCAGGGGTGAGCACTTCAGGTGGAGGGCTTTGTAGTGGGCTTCTACCCCCGGCCTGTGCTGTCCCAGGGCTGCCAGTGGAGCACTGGGGGTCTTATCTCTCTGTTTTTATACAGTGATGGTATTGACTTGATGGGCACCCAGCGCTATTGTTGGAGTAATTGTACGTCTACAACAACCATAGCAACAGAATTCCTCCACATCCTACGTAACATTTGGCTAGACGTTAACATTTTTGCTATTTTAATTTGTGTAATATGGTATCTTGTAGTTTAAATTTGTATTTCTCTGATAACTAGTGAAGATGGAAATCTCTGTTTAGGAACACACACACACACACACACACACACACACACACACACACACACACACACACACACACACACACACTCTCTCTATTAAAAATGTCTACAGTTAATGATAGATGTCAGTTCCATGTAGTGATTACTTCTGGGAAGGCGCTCTAGTAGGGGTTAGAGGGATAGGCACTGGAGAGGTGCACAGAGGCCTTCATTTGAGTTGGGGGAGTTCTCAAATGATGACTAGTCGTTACATATTTCTTGCCATCTTAAATACTGTGTTGAAAATGTGAACATTACCTTGGAGTTGCAGTCAGAAAGTTTGGTAATGAAAGTCAATAGACCTGAATAACGAACAACAATGATATACTGCTGTGAAAAGAATACCTGGTTGCCATTTGAAAACTGTAATGTCCCAGAAGTTTTACTGAAAAATTTACATTAAAAACTATGTAATTCTTATAGTCTACATAAAGTTGATTACCCTCAATGACTCTTAAGGTAGTCCATAAAAAAGTGAGAGCTTAGAGCAAAGTTTTCTATATAAGCAGTGGTCCTATTGGGAAGTACTGATAACTAGTTTTATTTAAGAGACTGTGATGGGGAGCTGAGTAAAATCTTGTGTATTTTCATAGCTTACTCATCGCTTGGACTTTCTGTTCTGTTAGTCATCTGGTAGTATTTATGTCTGTTTTTCTTTTGGGTTGCTTGTCTTTTCCTTATTGATTTTAGGGATTCTTTATACTTTTTGAAATTTGTTTTTTGCGCTTAGAGATATCTCCTTCCAGTCTGTGGCATGTATTGTCTTAAACTTAATAGTCTTCAAGTAGATATTTATAAATAATATCATTGAAATCTTTTCCTGTATGGTTTTTGTTTATTTTTTAAAATTAAAATATGAAAAATGTATTTGGAAATCATTTTCAGACTTATGGGAAAGTTGCAAGAATAACCCAAAAATTCTTATAAGCCCTTCTCTCAGACTCACAGTTGCTTTTTGTCACATTCATGTTATTCTTTCCCTCTTTACATGCTCACATACACACACATGGAACATTTTTCTTTCCTGCACCATTTGACAGTAGTTTGCATCATGCCATTTTCTTCTGAATCTACATTGGTTATCCAAGGTTTGTCAGTTGTCCCAGTAATGTGCTTTCTAGCTTTTTTTTCCTCCTCTTTGTTTCTTCATCTGGAAGAATTCTGTCTTTAAAGACTTCTGTAAAGCCTTCTGTAAAGCCTTTGTCTTTAATGACTTTTGACATTTTTGAAGAGGACACACTGTTTATCTTGTAGCAGCCCTCAAGTATGGCTTTGCTAGTGTCTCTTCAAGCCTAGATTCAGGTTGTGCATTTGGTAAGGAGCGCTCTTTGGTGACACTGGGGCCTTCCTGAGGGCACCTCTTCAGGAGACATGTAATGTCAGTCAAGCTGCTTTCTGCCTTTTGTCCTCAAGAAATTCTTCCCTACCCTGTATTCTGTATGTTCCTATGAAAGTTTTAAAGTGTTTTTTGGTCTCCATCACCCCTCCCTCCCTCCCTCCTTTTCTTCCTTCGTTCCTTCCTTCCTGAAATAGATTAAATTGATTGATTTTTTTTTACTTATTGAGAATTTCAAGTGTATATGAGAATAGTACAGTGCAGGCAGTATACCATCCTTCAGCTTCAACAGTGTCACTAGGAAGCACTCTTGTTTTATCTGTGATCTCTGTAACCCTTCTCACGTCACAGACATAATTTCATCTGAAAATATATCAGATTGTATCTCTCTAAAAAATAAAGGATTTATAAATATAGCCATAATAGAGTTACATCTAAAAAGAAGTCCCTTAATAGGAATGTCTTATTAATGTTCACATTTCCCTGATTGTCTCATGTTTATATAAGTATATTACAAATACACACACGTATAATGTGGATATGTGTCTGTGTGTTCTTTTATAGTTTGACTTGGAGTCCAAATAAGATCCATATATCATAATTGATTGGTAGGTCTTTTAAAGTATTGTTTCATCTGTAAGTTCTCTCCACAGTTTTTGTTAGTTCCCTGCAGTTTTTGTTGAAGAAACAGGGGGTTTATCTTGGAGAATTTCTACTTTTGGTGGTTGCATCTCCTGGAGTGTTTTTAGTATGTTCCTTCATCTCTTGCATTTTCTGTAAATTCATAGTTAGATCTGGAGGTTGGTCAGATTCAGGTTTGAATTTGGGCAGGAGTAGGGGCTCTGCAGTGTCTTAGTTGGTGGTATGTTCCTCCAACAGGAACTTCACAATGTCTTGTTAACTTTTTGTGGTGTTACCAGCCATTAGATGATCCAAGTGGTGATATTCTCATTCTGTCATTCCTTCTTTTTCTGTTAGTTGTGGTAATTCTGTAAACTACTTGGTTCCTCTGAGGTACAGAGGAGGTGCTTGATTCTTTACTTTTATTTACCAGTTTTCAAAAGAATGGGTCAGTTCCTTAGCATCCTCCAGAAGTGAGTTCTATTTTTGAATCATTTCAAATTCACAGATTTAAATATTGCATGTGTTTTTTTAATCCATTGTAGTTACAATTCTTATTAATGTTTGAATTGTCCCGGTATTTGTTCAGTGGGAATTTATTTTGGTTGTCATGACATTAGTTGGTCTTCTGCTATGATGGAATTGGGTTTTGTTTGCAGTGAGACAGGGCTCTAGTTTTTCTTGTTCTTTTCAGTATGACTAGCATTTGTCCCAGTGTCCTCTCTTCACTCATCTTCAGTGCATGTTTGCATATGGAGATTCTGTATCATATGTATTTCTTTATTTGATATTTTTAAAGCATAAAATAGACTCTTCCATGTACTGGATGGTAGAGGAGAAGTTTGAAAGTTTAGGAGACGAGTGAGTCAGAAAACGAATCAGTGTACGTCCTGGTAGGAAAGAGCATGTTGAGAAGGTCTCCACTGAAGGTCATTTGATGACGGGGATGTTTACAGGGCAGGGCTAAAGAAGCAGGTGTGGCACTGGGGGAGCGGCAGCAGACCTGTGGGGGAGGGGTGTCTGAGGGCGCAGCCAGGTCGGCACTTGTGTCGGGGGGGTGGAACTGGAGCTGAGCAGGTGGGGGGGGCAGTCTCTCCTCCCGCTTTGTGACATTCCGTTGGGACCTCCCATGGCTGAGCCCATCCAGAAGAAAGGCCGGGAGAACCGGGGAGCCCCTGGGAGCCGTTCCCGGAGACCCCATCCAGGGCCTGGAGCCAGCAGGGACCAGACGAGGGTGACCTGGAGTGGGGAGGCACAGAGATGATGAGCTCACGTGCAGTCTTTGTTGTCACTTAGATTTCTCATTTTGAAAGGCTGCAGCCAGGTGACTTCCTGCAAAATACCTGTTTCCTGAAAAAGCCTTTTTTTTTTTTTTTTTTTTTCTTTTTTTTTGCGGTACACGGGCCTCTCACTGTTGTGGCCTCTCCCGTTGCGGAGCACAGGCTCCGGACGCGCAGGCTCAGCGGCCGTGGCTCACGGGCCCAGCCGCTCCGCGGCATGTGGGATCTTCCCGGACCGGGGCACAAACCCGTGTCCCCTGCATCGGCAGGCGGACTCTCAACCACTGCGCCACCAGGGAAGCCCCTGAAAAAGTCTTTTAGTATGACTCTGTTTGTTAGTAAAAATGTACTTGCTCCCTAAGAGCTGGTTGTCTCTCATCTTTGGTAAGAAATACCTGCCAAAGAGGTTGTTCTTCCTCCAGTAGTGTTTACTGGTGAAATCTTGTGGGAGCTCTGCAGTCGAATGCAGGAAGCCTCCTCATCCTTTTGGTACTCTTTCGCTTCCTAACAGTTACCGTTATTGTCCACGAGCATTACTGCTCACCCCTTTGAAAGGACTCGATTTGGACCATTCAGTCCCATTCGTTCATTGTTGTTTTTGGTGACCCTTGGTGTAATTTTGGTAGTGTTTTGTATTTTACAAGTTTCTTCCCTTTTGTGTACCTCTTTGTAAGGATCTAACTTTATGATAACAATAGAGGACTAACTACATTTGACTTTTGTGGGGTGTGTGCATAGTAGTTAGTATTTGGACTCTGGAGCCAGACTGTCTCAACTCATCTACTGGTTTCTTACTTGGAAGCAGGGTGACCTTGGGCCAGTTCTTTAACATCTCGGCCTCTTTGTTTTCACGTTGAAAAAATGGAGAATGATGTAGGTGTCTGGTTGCTGGGGTTGTGTTATGTCAACAAAAGAGCGTGTATGTGTGAAACGCGTGGAGTGATTCTTGGCATGTAGCACACTGAATGGGCGTTAGTGATTTCTTGAGCAATAATTTTATGCATATTGTAGTCGCGTGCACTTAATCCTTCTGTCTCCCGTCTTGCTTTCTTATTTCATGCTGTTATTGCCTTTGTTAGTCATGGAAACAACTGTTCTCCACCTCTGTACACTCCACTCATTTACAACTGGTAAAGTTTTCATTATCTTCTTTTAAAAAATGCTTTTGTTTAGAAAAAGTAGATGGTAGTCCAAGACTGATTTCGTATTTCCATATATTTGTCAGCAGCAAATACTGTCTAGATTTTTGCTTGTATGATTACCAGCACCTGTTCATATTATGGTTTTAAGAGTTCTCCTCAATTAGTTTCCCCTGGGCAAATGGTATTACCTTCCCTTTTCAGTTATTTAGAGTGATGCTCCAGAGGGGTGCTTGTCCTCAAATGGATGCTTGTATTTTTGGGGGGTTATCTAGAATCAAATTCTCAAATGTGGTTATTGTAAATATTGTGACTAGAAAGCATTTTTTCCTCATCCATGGAAAATGATTGTAACACTGAAGATACAAAAATTGTATCTGAAAGATGATTAGATGATTTGTGGATTGAAAACGTTGGAAGAAGTTATACATTAGTCTCTAATAACTGTTTTACTTATACAGGTCCATGAAAGATTTTTTTCCATGAGCTAAGTTCTCATCCTGAATCTGTCTCTGCTGTGTGACCTAGGGCAAATCATTTAATCTTGTCCTTATTTCCTCTATCTATAAAATGATGGTATATGATTTATGTAGGGTAACATAAAATAATGAAAGAGGTATTCAGTGCATGAATGAAATGACTTGTTGAGTTGTTGCTGGTTCTAAAAGGTAGTATATAGAATTTCTGTTGTAACTTCATATGTGCATTCCAGGATATTCTGGCATTCTGCACAGTTGCACACTAGAAGTAAACATGGGTTTTGGGTAAAATAGTGTTCAAAACCTATGGAACTTATAGATATTTGTAACCAGAGCCCTTATTTAAAAAGTAGCAAATCATAATAACATTGGTGCAGTTAAATCTCCATTGGCATTTGTACCTAGAATCATAGTCTAATTGCGTTTCCTCCTTCTAGATGTTGGTCCTTAGTCATTTGCTTTTAAAAGACGTAATTTAGTGGTAGCCATCTTCATCAGTTAGAGAAACATAGTGGGAAATGTCTTCAGGTTTTTCGTCTGGTAAGGGTTTCTATTTTAATTATGAGAAAGACTCCTTCTAATTGTTTCAAAATATAAACATGCTGACAAAAAAATGCAGACAGCTGACATGACTCCCATGTTATAAAGATCATTCTCTTAGTAATGATTTACTTGAATGTCCTCATCAGCATTGATTTTGCATTTTTAAACTTCTTCAGTTTTCACAGTTTGAGTGTTAAATGGTCTTTCAATGATTTTGGTTTTTAGTTTTCCTAGTTAATGATGTTGGGCATCTATCTTTTCCTATTTCATTGTAGGTAAGAGAAAGCATAGATATTGTATTATAGTTTCTTCTTTTGCTCATTAATGAACAAGTCCAGAGAAATTAAGATCTCATATTGAGGTGAAAAAACTTAAATTAGAAGTCTAGTGAGAGCTGCTAGTTATAGCAAAGCTTCCCATACTTAAAGGACCAGATGTTCCCTATATATTTGAAAATATGTTTTCATTATTAATAAAGGAAAATGTAGCAAACTTAATGTGAAAGTACCCAAACCCTAAAGTCCTGGATAAATTTCCCAGTGGTCTACAGTCTTTGCATTGTGTAATAGGAATAATACATTGTCATGTCTCTTTTTTCCACAGTGAACTTGAAGATGACTTACTTGGAGAAGACTTGCTCTCTGGCAAAAAGGTAAGAAATACGGGTCTTCCTGAAATTAAATGATAGTTATTTAATTGCATTTAATACTTTTTTTTTTTTTTGCAGCATGTGGGCCTCTCACTGTCGTGGCCTCTCCCGTTGCGGAGCACAGGCTCCAGACGTGCAGGCTCAGCGGCCATGGCTCACGGGCCCAGCCACTCCACAGCACGTGGGATCCTCCCGGACCGGGGCACGAACCCGTGTCCCCTGCACTGGCAGGCGGGCCCCCAACCACTGCGCCACCAGGGAAGCCCAATTGCATTTAAAATATAGGAATACATCTTATGCATGGGATGTGTTACTGGAAAGTTGGGTATAGATTAAAATTTTGTGAATCGAATTACTTTTTAAATGCACAAAGAGTTGAGTGTTTAATTTGTTAGTAAGTTCTTTGATAACTTAGAATTCAAGCCCTAAACCCTTTGAAGCAAGTACTTTAAGCTCCTGCTATGCCAAGGCACTCTAGCAGGCACTGAATCTATGAAGGCGGCAGCTGCTTCCTTAACATTCAGTGGTTAGTATTTGCATACTGGAGCTGGGATTTACTTTTTGGGAATATTCAGAGATAAGCATAAAAATAAACATACTCGGGCTTCCCTGCTGGCGCAGTGGTTGAGAGTCTGCCTGCCGATGCAGGGGACCACGGGTTCGTGCCCCGGTCCGGGAAGATCACACATGCCGTAGAGCGGCTGGGCCCGTGAGCCATGGCCAGTGGGCCTGCACGTCCGGAGCCTGTGCTCTGCGATGGGAGAGGCCACAGCAGTGAGAGGCCCGCGTACTGCGAAAAAAAAATAAAAAATAAAAAAATAAACATGCTCAAATATGATACATAGATAAATAAGAATAAAAGTCTAAAACTTAATGTAGGTTTTTCTAAATTCTTGATCAAGTAAAAACTTGGAAGCAGTTATCGTTGATGTGTATATCTGTTTATATATCATGTGTGTATATGTACATATGTAACTCTACATATATATGTGTATATATATAGTTTTTTTTTTTTGACTGCGTTGGGTCTTCGTTGCTGCGCGCGGGCTTTCTCTAGTTGTGGCGAGCGGGGGCTGCTCTTCGTTGCGGTGCGCTGGCTTCTCATTGTGGTGGCTTCTCTTGTGGAGCGCAGGCTCAGTAGTTGTGGGGCACGGGCTTAGCTGCTCCGCGGCAGGTGGGATCTTCCCAGACCAGGGCTCGAACCCGTGTCCCCTGCATTGGCAGGCGGATTGTTAAGCACCGCACCACCAGGGAAGTCCCCTGCCAATATATTTTGAATGGTATGAAACATTAAAAATAAAAAGCCAAAGATTAACGTGAAATACTGTATTTTTATTTTACTTATTAACAGTTTAAAGACACTTGTTATTCTCACTAAATATCAAGATAGCTCTTCATGCTTAGTGTTTTGGAGTCTTCAGGTTGTGATGGCTCCTTACTGTCAGCAGTTACATTCCAGCCCATTGCACTTGTAGGTGATTGGGTCACATCGGTTGTCTGATTTATCAGACCCGATGAGATTTTCCTTTTCCTACATTTAGTTGATGAAGGTCCAGTACTAGACATACCAGCTTTGCCATTTTCCTGTAACTTACTAAGTTGCATTAACATCTTCTCTAATACATGAATTTGCTGTAGCCGCTCTCTTTTCTGTTTCTTATTGCACCATAGGCCTTCAGGTGTCTTGGCTTTGGCCTCCCCCAACCTTTTCTCCTTTAAAAAGTGGCTCTGTCATCACCTATAACTCTAAGTAAGGATTAGTTCCCGTTACCTGTAAACCCACTTGATCATAGTGACTGGAAGGGAAAAACCAGGGAGAGTGCCCCTCAGCCTGCCCATGTTGAGCTTGTGCTCTGGCCTCAGGATGCCGCATGTGTGGTGTGATTTGGGGGGCCAGGGCCAGTCCTTCCTGTGTCATGGTCATAGAGGGGAGGGGAGGACTGTGTTCTTTCTGACTCAGTGAATTAGTTTGCACATCCTTGAACTGCTCTCACTGTACTTGGGACTCCACTACCCTAACGTAGACACATTTTTTTCCTTTGTAATTATTTAAAATGCTTTAGTGAGGAATACCAATTACATGTTAAAATGTTTAAATGTAGTAAAGTATTTGGACATGAAGTTGGAGTTCTACCCTTGGGCAAGGCTGATGTATCATAGTTTGCCCTGGGTTTCTATCCGGGAGCCCACCTGGCCCTAATGATTTCACAGGCATTCTTGGCCACTTTCTCTTACTCTTTTTTTTACCCTTCTTTCCTGCAGACCACGCTGACCAGAGTCCTCCCTAGCTATTCCACTCTTGCCTGAGGAAACACTTCAGTTCATCTTTAAGTAGAAACTCCAGTCTTTTTTTCCTCCTCTTTCTTCCCTTGTGTGCGTGTTGTCGGGGAGTAGTAACGCACATTCACCACAGAAATCATTTTAATAGGGTAGGGAAGTGTGAGGTGCCCCGGGATCTGAGAGACCGGCATGCATGCATGCAGTCTAACAAAGCCTGGAACTGTAGAAATTTGACCATTTGGCAAAATCACTAGGCTGCTTCTACTTACTGATCTGATGAGTAGACAAGCCTGTCAAGAACAGGAGAGAGGGTCTAAGTTGTGTTTATTTTCATGTGTTCATCCGTACTGGACAAACCAGAGTTTTCTTTTAGTCCCTTACCATTTCAGTTGGGCACTCTAGTTATCTAAAATCTGCTTATTTCTAAAATTCCACTATTTTTTCTTTTTTTGTGCTAAATTTAGTCAAATATTAAGGATACCATTTTTTTTTATGATGAGAAAAAATTATTTGTTTATAGGATACTGCCAAAGGACTCGTTCCTTTTTTTTCTTTCGTTAAGAGTTATAGTAAATATGATCATTATGCTTGCTGCTTCTATACTTATTTGACTGTGCATCTAAAAATTAGTCTGGCGCTTCCCTGGTGGCACAGTGGTTAGGAATTCGCCTGTCAATACAGGGGACACGGGTTGGAGCCCTGGTCCGGGAAGATCCCACATGCCGCGGAGCGACTAAGCCCGTGCGCCACAGCTACTGAAGCCCGTGCGCCACAACTGCTGAAGCCCGTGCGCCACAACTACTGAAGCCCATGCGCCCTAGAGCCCGTGCTCCACAACAAGAGAATCCACTGTGGTGGGAAGCCTGTGCACTGCACGGAAGAATAGCCCGTGCTCGCTGCAGCTAGAGAAACCTGCACACAGCAATGAAGACCCAAAACAGCCATAAATAAATAAATTAATTAAAAATAAATAAATAAAAATTAGTCTGGGGTAGTTAGCCAGTACGCCATATGTAGGATCTCGACTGTCATATGGTTATATCAAACTGAGAAAACTTTCTGAATGGCAGATGTTTTAATAACAAGATTAGAAACAATCCAGTCAACGTAATTTTGCACTTTTGTAGCAAGTCTTTTTTGTGGAAGTGACATGCATTAATTAGATTTCTTACTTTAATTAGAATCAGTCGGATTTGTCAGATGAGGAGCTAAATGATGATCTTCTACAGAGTGATAACGAAGACGAAGAAAATTTCAGGTATTCAATATTAGCTCATTAAAAATGTTCTTTATGTAACTAAATTTCTAGTAATTAATTTATAATTATGGTGGGATATAAATGATAATGTGGTACTGTATCTTTAACATATGATTATATTGTAAACAGGATATTAATATAACTCTCTGATGTGGAAGCCATATATATTTTTCTATAAATAGATCAACTGTTTAAAGTCAGTGTTGGTCTTGCATTTAACGACCTCTGAGAGCTCTGTTGAATGCTCGTTATAAAAGTTCAGTACAGGTATATGCACCGTTCTTTTAAAGAATTCCTTTATTTGGACGGGGGGCAGTGGCCTCCGACTGTTAATACTGTTGGTCACAGTTTGATGTTACTGCTTTTGTTTTCATTTTAGACCGTTTTTATTTATACATATCTAGTAACTGAATTGCCATTTTGAAAATTCCTTTGGACTGTAGTTCGACTCTAGTTGACTATCTGAATGTAGTTGTTTTAGTCTGTTTGGGCTGCCATAACAAAATATCATAAAATGGGTAGCTTACAAAGAACAGACATTTATTTCTCACAGTTCTGGGAGCCGGGAAGTCCAAGGTCAAGGTGCTGGCCTGGTTGGGTTCTAGTGAGGACCCCCAGCCCTCTCACTGTGTACTCACATGGTTGGAAGGTGTGAGGGAGCTCTCTGGGGTCCCTTTTATTTTTTTTTAAATTTTTTTTTGGGGGGGTCCCTTTTATAAGGGCACTGATCGCATTCATGAGGTTCCACCCTCATGACCTAGGCATCTCCCAAAGGCTTCACCTCCAGACACCATCACATTGGGTGTTAGGATTCAACACATGAATGCGGGGGGGCACAAATATTCAGTGCATGGCAATAAAGAATATCTTTCTGTTGCTGACATAGTAGCGCAATTATAAGAAGATGATAAGGCATTTAGTATACTCTGTTAGGTGGAATAATTGTTTCAGTTTTATGAGGAAACATTTATTGTGAAAATATAGAGACACTTCTTGCTTATAAATGTAGTTAACAAATACATTCCATTCATTGTTGAGCTATAGATTTGTAATAGTTTTTCTAACATAATTTTTATGGGTAACAAGTTTTAAATTAATTTAGTCTGTCAGTTATTTGTTTCCCAATTCCATTCTGTGACATCATTATTATATTTTGATCTTTTGAGTTAGTTAAGTTGCCCTTGAAATAAACCTTTGGAATTTTTTTAGCCATATGTCTTCAAGTGTATGTGGCATGTTCAATTTTTTGTTAGGATTGGATACTTAATAAGTGTAAATTTAGATTTAGCTACAAAACCTTGCGTTTTAAGTGTTATTATGCATTTTTAATTGTTTGACATTTATCTGTTGTGATCTAACAGGTGGAATATGATTTCTTTTTTTGCGGTTTTAAAACTGCCTTCATTTATTTTACTCAGAAATTAACTGTTTTTTAAAAATTTGTGGCTAGTGTAAACTTTAGTTGAACATTGAAATGTATTTTCATGCAGATTTTTAATATTTTTATTTTTTAAATAGGAGTTTATAGTTTGCATCATAGATTTTAAAAAAGAAAACAAGTTGTTCTTAAAATTCCATCTATGATTTTCTGTTTATAGAGTAATACTCCTAGTTTTACCTGGATGTTTTAGAAAATAGATACCACCCGTTTCATTCTGGAAGTTAGAATGAAACGTAGTCTATTTGCTTTCAGTCCTGGACTTTTGCCAGGTAGACCTATTTCTCATGGTTGGTCTGATTCTCCCGGTCAAATAAGCTGCAGCTGATGATAGAGAGGGCACCTTATGCAGTAGGAGTCTGGTGCTGGCCCTGTGTACGTATAGCGCACTGAGCTCTGCGGTGTGCAGGAGGAGTTTGTAGTGCTGGCTTAGTAGGTAGCACATTGAGTTTTGCTTTCAGTCGTTGTTGTCAGCGTGCCTTGATCAGTCACTGGAGTAACTTTTCACCCGTCTTTCTAACAGTTAACTTATGCAATGATTTAGTTTTGAGCTTCACTCCAGTTGCCTGCCTTTCTTTGTATTTTTGTCCCCTCTAGTTCTCAGGGTGTCACAATTAGTCTGAATACCACATCTGGCATGGTCACATCATTTGAACTGTCTGACAACACTAATGACCAGTCTGGAGAACAGGAATCCGAGTATGAACAAGGAGAAGATGAACTCGTTTATCACAAGTCTGATGGATCTGAACTGTATGCTCCTGAGTACCCGGAAGAAGGACAGTATGAAGGCCACGGTGCTGAGCTGACAGAAGACCACATCCAGTACGTGGGGGAGCCGGAGGAGGAACAGCTGTACAGTGACGAGGTGTTAGACATCGAGATCAATGAGCCTTTAGATGAGTTCACAGTGAGTCTTTCTCCTTTGTATGGCCGAAGATAGCATGGCTGCCTGGGTATAGGTTTCTAGACTGATTTGAAATCTGTTTCCCTCCCTTGGGAGGGCGGGAAATTAGACCTTATTATCACTGTCTGCCAGTTTCTTTATCTGCGCTATGACAAAGTTTGTGTTGACAGCTTGTTTGGCTGGAAGTAATGCTCCTTTGTCATCCTGGAAGGCTGCACAGAATCGTGACCTTGAGGAAGAAAACAGCTTTGTGTGGTGGAGATACACTGTCAATTGTTAGAAGTACTTAATGCAGGGCTTTTATCCAGGCTTTAGACAAGATCTGATAAAGTCCTTCTAAGGTGAAAAGATTATTGACCTGCTAAAGACATCTTTAAGGTGCTAATATTCCAGAGTGATTGATGTCCTGTTCATTCATCCTTTTTTGTAACTGAGAACTGTCTAAACGTGAATAAAGAGATTGGAGGTTAGTTTAGGAAATGTCACACACAATTTGTTATCTGTAATCAGGAAGCAAAGATTGTGCTGATTTTTATTTCAGAAAGGTGGTTTTGGTTGGTAGCTTTTTTTTTTCTTTTTTCTTTTTTTTTTTTTTTAGGTTGAACCTGTCAAGAAAGAAAAAGGTAATAGTGAAAGATTGCTCATCTGTCTTCATAATATATCATTAAAAAAGATTTGTTTTTGGGCTTCCCTGGTGGCACAGTGGTTGAGAGCCTGCCTGCCAATGCAGGGGACACGGGTTCGTGCCCCGGTCCGGGAAGATCCCACATGCCACGGAGCGGCTGGGCCCGTGAGCCATGGCCGCTGAGCCTGTGCGTCCGGAGCCTGTGCTCCGCAACGGGAGAGGCCAGAACAGTGAGAGGCCTGTGTACCGCAAAAAAAAAAAAAAAAAAAAAAAAAAAGATTTGTTTTTGAAATAAGCACTTAACGAAATTTATGTTGGAAGGGCATGACCTCCATAGGTGCAGTAGAATTTTTGGGGTGCTGGTCTCCCCCGAGGTGCAGTGTGAGTGGGGCTGCTGGAATGGGGTGGAGGCATGCAGCATTAGGGCTAGAGTTCTGCCTTTATCTCTTAATGTTTCCATTCAGAGTAGGTGATTTTTCATTTGAGAAAAAATGTGTGTGTTTGTGTGTGTGTAGTTTTGAAAGACACTAATTGTTTACGAGGAGCCTTAGAATATCTAGTTCCAAACATAGTTGCGTTTATATATCGCAGTGTTATTTTTAAGATTTATTCCTTTTGAATGCTTTCTCTTTAGTAGATATAGTAATGAAAAAAGGTTTCTAGGTTTGGTAAACAGAATCCTGTAAAAGGCATCATGGGTCCTGGTTTTTTCGGTAACTCTGTAATGGTCTGTTTTGGTAACAAATCCTCAGTAGTGTGGACAGGTGCTCTCTGGTTTACTGGTGTGTCCATATACTATGTTAAAGTGAGACACTGTAATTTAAAATGATTCTTAAAAATTAAGCCAAGATCTTTCAAGAATGTGCCCCGTTATTCCCAGTTAGAGAGCATTCTAGTATTTCTGCTGCTTATCCCTAAAGGAAGATGGTCGGTCAGTCGCATCCCTTGTAAATTCAGAAGCTCAGCAGATCTTTACCAGTGTCCAAGCAGTGGGGACGCAAGTGTTGCTGAAATGTGAAGCATGGTCCCGCCTTCTGTGAACTTAGACTTTAGTGGGACAAATCACAGCATGGAAAGTGCTTGATAGCACTTATACATGGTCACGTAAGAGGTATCTCTCACTTTGGTGTTCTTGCAGAGTTTGTTGTAAAGAGAATTTTTAGTAAGTGAGGACTTTCCCTCTCCTATTTTCCAAACTTGGGGTTACATTTAGGCCCCTCGTTGTATAAAATCCAACTTAACTGTGCAGCATCTTGTGGCTAAGATTCAGGTATTGAAAAGAAAAACAGCAAATTCAATATACTCACAGTACTTCTCCGCATTAAAATAAATTTTTTCAGAATTAAAAAAAAATCTTAAATAAATTTACTTAACTGAACGTGTCCAAATATTTTCACAGAGAGTTGTAAAGTTTAAAGGTACAGGGCGAAGTGAGACGTCTTTCTGTGCGCAGCATCAGCTCACCTCAGTATATCCGGCTTTATAGCCACACTCATCCTTTCCCTTCTAACCGGTTTCTTTAAGGTTATTGGTTTCCTTATAGTTATCACAGTGGTAGAATCTGGCACTGCCTCTTCTTTGCACAGGAAGAGAAAAATGGACTTAAGCCGTGAAATACTTTTCTCCAGCTCTGCAGTGCAGGCCTCTTACTGTCTTCTTAGGCTGTCACTGGTGCACAGATTAATTCTTCAGTATTAGAGTAACGAACATATGAGTAGATTGCAGTCCTGCGTGTCCCAGTGGTATTTTAGTTTATTAAATGTTTTATTTAACTGTGGTTCATGTCCTAGTTAGGACTTGTTAACTCATACTCTAAAGCTAGAATTAACTCTGTAGTCATCACGAGTATGTTCTGTCTATTTGAGCTCACACGTAACGTCACAGGGAGGAATTTTGTGTATAACTGGGAGTGGAATCATAAAATCGCAGAATTTTACTATTGGAAGGGACAATCTTACATATGAAGAAACTGCGTTTTCCCATAAAAAGTTGGTAGTAAATTGTGGTGTTCTTTCCTTTCATACTCAAAATTTTTTTTTTTGAATTTTGCTCTCTTAATCTTGAGAGTGAATTGGGATTTGATGTAAAAACTTGTATTCTCGTATTAGGAAGAGATGTATATTATTTATTATTCAACAGAATAGTAGAACACTGTCAGATGATTTATACTTTTGAGCACAACCAGATTTCCTTAGTGCCTTTAAAGTTAACATAGACTGAGATTTCATAAAACATTGTCCTGTAAAAACAATTTCAGATTGGTAATTTATGTAATGGATAGCAGATTTTTGTTTCCCAGTGAGAGTTCAGTGGTGTAGACTATTCTCCATTGTATGTTGGCTGAAAATTGTGATTAGCATCGTATGGCCTTAGTTGAAATCTGACAGTTCTGCGCTCAGTGAATCATGGGTAGCGATAGTTGCTCTTTTAGGTAGGATGGTAACAGTTTCTTTTGGGAAGTAAAATGCAGTGTGTTTGGACAGTCTTGAGAGACAGTTGTGGGGACTAAGGTGGCCTGTCACCTTGGGTACAGCTGCTGTTCTTTGTAGAGAGACTCTTGGATTCTGTGCAATAGGGCTGCGCAGGTCCCGCAGCTGGTCCGCTCTTCCTTCCTGCCTGTTGTTCACGTGAGCTGGTGGCCAGGGGCACTGGGGAGTTCAGCTCCCCTGGAGGGGATCAGATCTTGTTACTTGTAGCGATACCTGTAGGAGCCCTTCTTTCCTTGCAGTTGTTGTTTCTAGCCAGCTTGTCTGCTTCCTTCCCCGTGCCCTCAAGAGATGCCTGCCTGCTGCCATGCCCTTACATTTCATGCAAAGCTGGAATCATCCTTCTAGATCAAGGGAGCGGCTGATGGAGAAACTAATTCTAACATGTCATTTTAATACAGCTCCTGAGTTGAATTGAATTGCCCATACTTTTGTTGTCTTCTGTTGCTATAAAAACGGTTCGAATTGGGCATATGATTCCAGCCCCCGTACTGCCGCTGAGCTGCTCTCTGCAGGCACGTACACATTCTTCTTAAGATTATATTTCCTTAGTGTTGGATTTGAAGAAGAGCTACTTGTCAGGGCCCTTGGAGGTTGAAGCAGGGTCCATGTGACCCCCTGTAGCGATTGGCTTGGCATATGCTGCTCTCTTGCCCTCATGAACACTCGGGAGGCCCCATTCTGGTTTTGTGCTTAGTGCTTTTCTGCTCAGTCTGATAATTGCCATAGTAAAATCTGCTAACATAACTAAGCATGAGTCATGAAGGTGAAAAGTGCTTAAAAACCCCAAAGCTGTATGAGAAAAACTTACTTTCTCTTTAATGGCTGTTAGGATGAAGAATACTTGCAGGCTTGTGGGCAACAAGGGATGAAAGAGCAGGAAGACTGTGTTGCTGAAGAGGAATTAGATGAGATTACTGATTCCCAGGTTGCTCCTGAAACCGAAGAGGTATTTGTTCATCTTTTAAAAAGAGTCCAAAAGTTTGCTGGAGTTTTTTTTTTTTCTTCCGGATTTAAAATGAGCATCTTTTTAATATTAGCGAAAAGTTGATACATCTCTTCTTTGAAGTATGAGTGTAGTTAAAAAAAAAAAAAGAACAAAAACAAAACCCTGAGCTTTCTAGAATCTTTGGACAGTGAGTTCTGGTTAGCGGTGGCTTGCAGATAGCTGTTTGCCCTTTGAGTGTTAAGACTATTTTAAATGTTTTATGGGAGTGTGGGTAGAAATGTCTTGAAATGCGCAGTGTATGTTAGTGCTTTGAAAGGAGTGCTGTAATTTTTTAAATTAGTTAACGTTAGTTAATTTTGACCATTATTCAGAAAATACTGCAGAGTTCCCTGGATTTAGGTGCTGTGTTAGGTATTGAAGAAACAAGGATGATTGAGAAGCTTGGCTCTTGTGCTCAACGTACTTGCAGCCTCATCAAAGGGAGAGAAGACGTGGGCAAATTCCAGTGATGTAAACATAGAAGTAAACCTCCCAGAAGAGAGGCTCAGGTACATGCTTCAGCAGCTCACACAGGGGTCCTCTCTGGTTGGGTGTGTGTCTTGAGGATGGATTGGGGAACCGGGGTGGGATGTGTTGAGGCTTTATGGCAGAGGTAGCCTGTGAAGTAGGTCTGGAAAAATAGATGTCATTGGACGAATAGAGGTGTGCTCTGAGACGGAGGCTTATAGATTCTGTTTTCCAACCTTAGAACTTGTCCCGTGGGTCAAGCATGTGAGCCACAAAATCATTCTATAGTCTTAGAACTTGTGGGTTAAATTTTTTTTTTTCCTTATTAATGTTTTTTCTCAGTTATTTTCCTTAATACTTTTTTCCCTCTTTTTCCCAAGAGATCATGAAAATTGGTATTTCACTGGCTTAGGTCATTTGCTTTAGGTCTTACACCAGTGCTTTAGAAACTCAGTATACAAAACATTTACCCTTTCTTTTCCCTAATATAATGCTACAGCAGAGTTTATGAACACATACAGACACTTTCTGGGACACATCCTTGCTTTTCCCCAGCGAGCTAAATTTGACTTCTCTTTTTGTGCTTTCTCTCTGTCTCTCTTGCTATTTGAAATAATTTGAAACTTAGAGAAAAGGTAGACTAGTAGAATGCTCCCTTTTCCCAGATTCTTCAATTGTAGGCAAATATATTTAGCCCAAGGAACCAAGACAAAGCTAAAGAAGATGTTAAGTAAGAAATGGTCCTCCTACTAGCGACTGCTCTGTTCTGAGTGATGAGCCACTGAACCCGAGGTTCAGGGAGACCAGATTTATGCGGGTCATGTTTAGCACCACGTTCTGCCCAGTGCAAAGCCAGTACGAGCCTAGATTAGGTCAGACCTGTGAAAGGGTGTTTTGGCAAAAGACCTCTGAGAGAGAAATCTAAGAAGCTGTTGAGGCTGGGGGGGACAGACGGAAGTGGCTGTGGAGGTCGTTCTGGGGGTGAGTAGTTGAAAGGGAAACCTGGGAATCCAGCGCTCATTAATTAGTTCATGTCCTCTTCATTAGTTTGTAGTATTTTGTAGTTGGAAAATTAATTCCATTGTGTTTTTTTCCCCCCCAGTAATTTATTCTTTCAGCATTTTAGGTAATACTTCTCCTTACTCTGATAATGTATTGTGTTTGTAGCATATTTTAGAGTGAGAAAAGGTTTTGTAGATTTTAAGCTTTAAATGATCTCTGGAGATATAAACTATTTTATTGTAAAGCAGTTAAAGAATAAAAATGCTAGTAGGTGTTATGCTATTGCTTGGGTGCCTTCTGGAACTGATGAGGTATGACTTGTAGATCTAGATGTTTCTGACTTTGGTTCCTGAACTGTATTCATTAAAATATTGAAGCAAAAGTGGCTTATTATTTTTTAAAATGGTAATCTTACCTTCCATTTTCAGTATCTTCTGAACAGAGAGATTGAGGGAGACAGTTATCTTTGGAAGAACGTGAATGATCAGACCCAGCCCTCAAGTAAATGAACTCATAACATGTATGAGTTAATATAACAATATCTCAGACATACTTAGGAAGGCTTAATCATTGGGGGAAAAGTTAGATCCCTTCCTTGTACCTTATGCCAATATCGATCTCAGATTAATTCACACCAAACTTTACATGTATTAGAAGAAAATGTTTTAATAATGGTGTGTTAGCCTTAGGCTTACCTGCAAAACAGAAAACTCACCAAATAGTACAAGTTTATTTCTCACTGATGTCAGAAAATTCCAGAAGGCCTTTCAGATCTGGTATCGGCCTCACGAGGTAATCAGGTACCCAGGCTTCTTCGAGACTTCCATGGTACACCTCCAGGGCTGCTGGTCTTACCATGGTCCACATCCAAGCAGTGGATTGCAGGAAGACTGAATGAGACCATGCCCACCCTTTGAAGACACGTCCCGGAGTTCTCAAACAACACTGTGTAAACATCTCATGAGTTACGTCTTAGTTACGTGGCTGTACCTCACAGCAAAGGAGACTGGTGAATGTAGTGTTTTATTAGGTGACAGCATGTTCAGTTAAAGCTGGGAGTTTCATGATTAAGGACGTGATAGAGAATGAGTAAAATGAGTACCAAGTTGTCTTGGTTTCACTACTCTACTACTCTTGGTATTAGGCCTTTTTAAGCCGTAAAGGAAAAGAATGATTTGATCATACAGAAATACCCCCAAACACTATAAACAAGTTTAGACAATATGAGGAAATATTTACACGTGAGCCTAAGAATTAATATATGTAGTAAAGTTAATATGTTCGGTATGGAAAAATTAATATATTCAGTACGTTCCGTATATACAGATGAGCACTCCTGTAGAAAGAAGGGTAAATAATGTGAGAAAGTAATCCAAAAGTAACATAAGCAAATGATCACTAAGTATATAAAATATATTCAATAAAATAAAAATTATAACGGTTGAGAATTCTAACCTGTCCTAATATTGGCAAAAATCAAAATTATTGGTCAGGTATTTTTTATTCTGTTGGGGGGATTATTTTGGATATATTGACTGCCAGAAGAATTTTCCACCGTTCTGTCATGTCTCTGCATGTTCGGGGGAGCAAAGCACCTCCTTCGTTCACGACAGTCTTTTCAAGGATGTTTTTGTAGCAGCATCTAGGAGAGACGCGTCTTTCTCTGGAGCAGGGGCAGACATGCCCTCTGCTCATTCTAACAGCTCCCTAGACTCAGTGCCCCTCCTGTGATACCGCTACCTGCGCGCAGGGTCACCTGGCCCTCTTCGTCCGATGGCCCAGTGGGAATTGGGGCTTAGGGAGCTGGACCCAAATGCTACTGCTGTTGTTAAGAGTAATAAATTGTCCTAGTCTGTGGCTGAGAGTCTCGTGCCTTCTCGCAGCCTCCATGAAACAGTGGCAGGCTACCTTATTAACTTGCAAGAAGAGTAAAATTGCAGACCCTACACTGTTAGTGACAGTATCAAAAGCCTGAAAGTCCTTTGGCTCAATAATTCCACTTTGATGAAGTTATCCAAGAGTTAATCTAAGATGTGTTCAAGGATACACGCACTGGGTATTCGTTTGCAGCGTTGAAAATAAGTGGAACCAATGTAAATAGATTTCTCTAAAAGGTTGACTAAATGATGGTCAGGGGACTGCAGGTTGCCAAAGGATGTACTTGCTCTATTGGACGTGGAAAGAGGCTCGTGATGCGTTAAGTGAAAAGAGCAAGCTAACAGATTTCCTCCCCTTAGCTTCCTCCATAGCTTTGCATGTCTAAATGTGTGTGTGTGTGTGACTCTCAAACACATGTCTGGATGGATAAAGACAGAAATGGTGGTAGTGATCACCTCTGGATGGTGGGATTATTTTATACTTTGTGTGTCAAATATTTTAAAATGTTTTTGCCACGAATAAAATAACTTTTGTGAACAGGGAAATACAGAGTAGTTAAAATTTGACCCTTGGTGATTTGGAGGGGAAAGAGGTAGAATGCATTTGTTTAACTCCTGTGATTTCTAGTTGCTGCTAACTCTCACTTGAAACATCTTCATTGTTTTCTGTGTGACTTTTTTTTTTTTTTTTTGCGGTGCGCGGGCCTCTCACCGCCGTGGCCTCTCCCGCCGCGGAGCACAGGCTCCGGACGCGCAGGCCCGGCGGCCACGGCTCACGGGCCCAGCCGCTCCGCGGCACGTGGGATCCTCCCGGACCGGGGCGCGACCCCGCGTCCCCTGCATCGGCAGGCGGACTCCCAACCGCTGCGCCGCCAGGGAAGCCCCGTGACTCTTTTTATAGAGAAGAAAGTAAACTCTCATCCAGATTACATAGTTTATACCCTCTGTTAAGAGGTACATTATTTTTTCCTTTTAAGCTGTATGTTCCATAATTTAATTTTATATATAGTATTTAAAAATATTTTTAAAAAGTCACTCATACATTTTCCTTATCCTCTGTCCTTGATTGTTGGTTTGTTTATTACCTTGTTTATGTTGCTTGTTTTTGTACTGACTGAAAATTCTTTGTATTGCTCTTTGCTCTCAGGACTTAATAGTCCTTCTTGGAGGCAGGTGTTGTGCTGGTCTTTTCTCCTGGCAACAGATGTTTTGGGCTTGTTTTCTTCCTCGTAGTGGAATCGCTGAATGTCAGTCAAAGAGATCATTATTGAGAACTTGTGTGCACGGTACTGTTGTAGGTGCTGGGAGGTATTATTTCAGGACCTTTTGGTAGGCTTTGCTTTTGGAGGGCTGTCTTCCCATCATTTTTAGAAGTATAAATAAATTTTATAGTCCTCAGGGAAAAGCAGCAGTTTTATTTTGCCACATACACCTGTGTTTTGGTGTCTTCCTAGTTTTTTGACCCATTTTCTTAAATTAACTGTGTGCAGCGTGTTGATGAACCAAACCTTTGCACCCCACCTTGCGCGGCCGCGTTCATAGCTCTGGGTGCTTAAGGCGGAGGTGGAAGGCATATTGCAGTTTTTCAGATGACTTCTTTCTAGGAGTTATGTTTAAGTACACATTGGAATCTGAATTACGGAACTAAAAAGTAATTTCAGTTGAAAAGTCTATTTTCAGTGGCTCCTTTTATTTAACTAATGTTCTTGCTTGGTTAATACAAAGGAATCACTGTACTCGAAACAAATTAGAGAGACCTAATTATGAAGACTAACTCTCAAGCCTTTCTAATTATACAGCCACTTCAGTGTCAGTGATGCTTTTGTCTTCAAACATGGTTAAAAAGGTTTTGGCTTGTATAGAGGAACAAGTGAGAAGTTTAAAAATATCTTTGCACTATTTAAATTCGAAATACTTTTAAAATTGTGATAACGTTTGCATTCAGTGATAGGCACAGATCTGACGTATACGTTCAGTGTTTTGATACATGCATACATCCAAGTTACTAGCCTTCTGTTGGTGAGAAACAGTTCATCACCCCAGAAAATTCCCCCTTGTTTCTTTCTAGTCTGTCCTGACTCCTCTCAGAGGCAAGCCGTGTTCTTAGTTCTGTTGACTTAAATTAGTCTTTCCTAGTCTAGAACTTCATGTAAATGTACTCATACATTTATGTAATCAGTGTGTGATGATGTAATGCTGTGTGTCTAGCTTCTTTTGCTCACCGTAATGTTTTTGAGGTTCATCCAAGTGGTCGTGTATGTCAGTAGTCAACAGTTCATTCCATTCTATGGATATACCTTATTTGTTTTCTCTTGATAATAGATATTTGGGTTGTTTCCAGTTTTGTTTTTGTTATTATGAATAACTCAAAGCTTATTTTACACATCGTTTTGTGAATGTAATTTTTCGTTTGCCTTGGCATTAACTAGGAGTGGAATTACTGAGACAGGGTAGCAGTGTGTTTCATGCTATAAGAAACAGCCGAATGGTTTTCCAAAGTGTTTGTACCGTTTATACTCCCACCTGTCGTGTATGAGAGTCTCAGGTCTCCCATTTGCTTATCTAGTTTTTGTACCATTATTTGTTGTAAAGGCTTTCCCATTGAGTTGCCTTAGTGCTTATGTTGAGAATCAATTGACCACCAGTTTAGGTCTCTTTCTGGAATCTCTTTTTTGTTCTGTTGCCAATACTACACTGTCTTGATTACTGTGGCATGAAATCAGGAAGTGTAATTCACCAGTTTTGTTCCCTTTTCAAGATTGTTTTGGCTATTCTAAATCCTTTGAATTTTGCATATAAATTCTGTAATTCACTTGTCAATATCTATTAAAAATCCGGTTGGGATTTTTATGAAAATTACATTGTATCTTTAGATCATATTGGGGGAAACTAACATCGTAATAACCATGTTGCCTGTTGATAAACACAGTTTAATTCTTCCTACTTGTTTTTTTATTTCTTTCTTTGGCTGTGATCTCCAGCACTATGTAGAATAGAAACATTGAGGGCACTAGTTTTTGCCTTGTTCTTCATAGTAGGTGTAAAATATTCAATATTTCATCAAGTAAGTAATATAAGCTACTTGGAGGTTTTTCAGTCAAATTGAAGTTCTTTTCTATGTCTAGTTTCCTGAGATTTTTTTTTTTGAATCAGAAATGAGTGTTGAATTTTGTCAATGCTTTTTCTGCATCTGTTAAGATAATCTTGTGACTTTTAGCCTCCATTTTATTAATGTGAATTAAATTGGCTTTAAAAACTATTAACTATATTCCCGAATTAATTTCCGTTTTGCAGGTTTTTCCATTAATGTCCTCTTTCTATTCTGGGATCCAGTCCAGGGCACCACATTGTTGTCTCCTCTGGTCTGCAATAGTTTGTTGGTCTTCCCTTGAGTTTCACGACCTTGACAGTCTAAAGAAGTACCGGCCAGGTGTCCTGTGGAATGTCTCCCAACCTGGGCTCGTCTGATGTTTTTCTCATGATTATACTGGGGTTATGGGTTTTTGGAAAGAGTACCATGGAGGTTAGGTGTCCTCATTCCATCATACCACTGGGTACAGGACCTCCCTGGCAATGTCACCCTTGATTATGTGGTGAGGTGGCCTTTGCCAGTTAAAGATAGTAATTCTGTAAAGTTAGTATCTTTCACTTTCTCTGCTCTCTTCTTTGGAAGCAAGTAACTAAGTCTAGTCTGCATCCAAGGCGAGGGAGAGGTGGGACTTAAGGTCCACCCCTGGAGGAGGAGAGAGTATGTACATATATTTGGAATTCTTCTCGAAGTAAGATTTGTTAAATTGGTTATTGAATGTTAAATCAACCTTATGCTTCTGGCTAAACCTCACTTGGTCGTGACGAATTTTCCTTTTATTTTTTGCTGGATTCCATGTGCTTTTATTTTCTTAAGGAATTTTGTGTCTGTATTCACGAAGGAGGTTGGTCTGTAATTTTCTTCTCTTGTAATTTTTGCACAATTTAATTGCTCAGTCTTTCCAGCTTGTAAATTTTAACTGTTGGTAGAATTAGATACTTTTTGTATTTCATGATATAGTAAAGAAGTATTCTCTATCAAATATTTTGTAAGCACTAAAAACTTTTGGGAAGTTTTTTGAAGCAGTGTTCTCTATAGTTGTTTTCTATTGGATTGGCCAAAAAGTTCCTTCAGTTTTTAAAGTAAAAATAAAAGACACATTTTTCACGTTCATCAAGAACTTTATTGAACAACACATTCACCCTTTTGTTCCACTACCTTCTGCCCAGGACTGCAGATAACTGGTTCCAGGTGCCCTTTACAGTCTTCCAGGGAACTGAAATGTTTTCCATTGAGAGAAGTTTGTAAATGGAAATCCGAACATGCAATGTCTGGTGAATACGGCAGATGAATTAGAACTTCCCAGCCAAACTGTAACAGTTTTTGCCTGGTCATCAAAGAAACATGCGGTCTTGTGTTACCCTGATGGAAGATTATGTGTTTTCTGTTGACTAATTCCGGATGCTTTTTGTCGAGTGCTGCTTTCAGTTGGTCTAACTGGGAGCAGTACTTGTTGGAATTAACCGTTTGGTTTTCCGGGAGGAGCTCATAATGGACAACTCCATTCCAATCCCACCATATACACAACGTCACCTTCTTTGGATGAAGACCGGCCTTTGGCGTGGTTGGTGGTGGTGCATTTCGCTTGCCCCACGATTTCTTCCGTTCCGCGTTATTGTACAGTATCCACTATTCATCGCCCGTCACAATTTGTTTTAAAACGGAACGTTTTCATTGCAGTTAAGTAGAGAATTGTATGCAGAAATACGGTCAGGAAGGTTTTTTTGCTTAACTTATGTGAAACCCAAACATCAAAGTGATGAACGTAACCAAGCTGGTGCAAATGATTTTCAGCACTCGTTTGGATATTTTGAGTATGTCGGCTGTCTCCCACTTGGTATAACATTGATTGTTCTCAGTTAATGTCTTGATTTGATCGCTGTCAACTTCAACTGGGCTGCCCGACCCTGGAGCATGGTCAACGGAGAAATCTCCAGCACGAAACTTCGCAAACCACTTTTGACACGTTCGATCAGTCACAGCACCTTCTCCATACACTGCACAACTGCACAAATCATTTTTTGCATTTCAGTTGCGTTTTTACCTTTCTTGAAATAATAAAGCATAATATGCCAAAAATGTTGCTTTTTGTCTTCCATCTTCAATAATTAAAATGGCTACACAAAAATTCACCAATTTTGATACTTTTTTATTTTTAATGCATGCTGATATGACAGCTGTCACAATACAGTCTAACAAAATTGTTTTGAATGAAGTTAGAGACAACTACGTGCTCCTTGGAGCCACCTTACAGGAAAAACCAAACGAACTTTTTGGCCAACCCAGTAGTTCAGAGAACTGCCTAATTTTTTTTTTTCTTCAGATTTGGGATGGAATATTGACATTTCTTTCAGAACACTGAGATCACAAGTTCATTTCAGAGTTAGCTGGAGAATGTAACAAAACATACAAGTCTGGGTCTTGCTACCCCTTAGGGTTTCTAATTGTTTTTGTATTGATGTTCCGGGAAAACCCGAACGAACTTTTTGGCCAACCCAGTATATATGATACGACTTCGGTGGACTTGTCTATTTTTAAAGAACTTTCATGATGGTTTTCATATGCACCCTCTCTTAAGTATTACAACTGCATGTTTCAGGTTTTCAAGATAATTAAATAGCTAAAGATCAAACCTCCAAATATTTCTGGCAGGGTCTATAATGAAATCAGATTTACATATGTATTGAAATTCTTACAAAATATAATCTGAGGCTAATTTAATTTTTATATTGTTATCCAGCACCACCCTTCAGTGGAATTTTAGTTGTGAATGGAATATTGTGAATATGTATGAGTATTCCATTCGTAAGTATTTCTCTGCAGAGAAAGTCAACATTTTGGCAGGTAGGTTAGTTAGTTAATTCTGTAAGCACATAGCCAAAGGAGATGCTCAGTATTTAGAATAAGAGGTAGTGACCAGTGGCTGAAGGAGCGAGTCTAGCTTAGTGAATGTTGCCAGGTGGCCTGTACTTGAGGCAACTGAGACCAGGCAGTGTTTCAGTTTCAGCTCAGGACTTGTGTAATACTCGATGTAGTTCAAAACTGAACTGGACCCTGCAACTTGGATCAGAAGTTTGCATTCTAGGACATTCCATCTCTCAAAAAGCTACCTTGTGCCATCCTTTTTGTAGTCAGGCCCTCCCTCCATTCCTAATCACTGGTAACCAGTGCAGTTTTGTTTCTTGGAGAGTGTCATATATGTGGAATTGTCGCAGAGTATCACCGTTTGAGTGATAAACCTTTTGACTTCTCTCCGTCAGCATGATGCCTTTGTGACAGTTGTTGTATCAGTAGTTCATTCCTTTTTATGGCCGAAAGAGCATTCCATGGTTTGGATGCACCATAGTTCGTATATCCATTCACTGTTGTTTCTGTTTTCGGTGATCCAAAAGAGAACTGTAAACATTTTCCTGTAGGTTTTTACGTGAACATAAATTTTCATTTCTCTTGGGTAAATATCTAGCAGTGGGATTGCTGGGTCATAGACTAGAATTGTTTGTTGGTTTGTTTCTGGTAGCCTGTAGAATTTGTTTCAAAGAAACAGTTTTCAACTTGTCTGTATTGTATTTAGATTTCTTAGATGGAGATTTGTATGTAGAATAAACTATTAGCTTCAGGACTGTCATGTTTCATGTTAAACTTGCTTGGAAAGTGTTTGAACTGTAATTGCTTTTAATGGTTGAATTAGAAATGACTATTGTAATAGAATCTTTGCTTTATTGGTAGTGATTTCTTTTCCTCCTTTGTGGCCTTGCTACTTAAAGTGTGGTCTGTGGACCTGCACGTTGGCTTCACCTGGAGCTTCTTGCAAATACAGAATGTCAGACCCCACCCTGGGCCTGCGGAATCAGAATCTGCATCTTAGCAGGATTCCCAGTGATCGGTATAAACCTTAAATTTGAGAAGCACTGCTCTGGAGCATTAATGGCGGTGGAGAAGAGTATTTTGTAAATGAGTTGATGTTTGCTCAGTGAGTGTAGTGCAGCACAAACATAGCTGGGTCCATCTTGCACATCACTCATTCTTGGTTTCAGATATTCAGTAAGACAGAAGTAATGGTATTAAACCAACAAAATGCCAACGTTTTGGTACTTTAAAATTCTTTAGTGGAGGGGCTTCCCTGGTGGTGCAGTGGTTAAGAATCCGCCTGCCATTGCAGGGGACATGGGTTCGAGCCCTGGTTCGGGAAGATCCCACATGCCGCGGAGCAACTAAGCCCGTGTGCCACAACTACTGAAGCCCCCGCGCCTAGAGCCCGTGCTCTGCAGCAAGAGAGGCCATCGCAATGAGAAACCTGCTCACCGCAACGAAGAGTAGCCCCTGCCCGCCGCAACTAGAGAAAGCCCACGCGCAGCAACAAAGACCCAACACAGCCAAAAATAAATAAGTAAAATAAATTTTAAAAAAAGAAATGGACTAAAATTAAAAAAAAAAAATTCTATAGTATGCTGAGTATCAGAATACTGAAAAGTGGTTTTGCAATCATTCGGCTAAAAGTTACAGTTTACATTCATTATTTTATTTTCAGGCATTTGATTCTCTACTTTAGGGTTTATAGCAATGAGTGTGCATTTTTTACACAGAAAATGTTGGGGAAAGAATCCAAAATGATTGTATCTTTTTTTTTCTTGCACACTTTCTAATGAAGTAGTTCATATTTGTTTCTGTTAAAAGTAAAGGACATGTAAGAATTATGAATGATGAGACTAAAGGAGTAGTTTCTGGGTCTTTTTTTTTTTCAAGTTTACCAAAAGTCTAAGTGAACCTAACGGTCAATAGGTACCTACCTTATTACCTAACAGTAGGTCACTAAGATGTAACATGAGGTGAAAGTGATTAGTGTCAAAAGGAACATGAGTTATACAGAAAGAATTGTTGATGAAGAAATTACTTTTAGTTTGGGACCAGATTAGGCAGAATTTTTCTAGAAATCCTGATGTAATATAAGATAAAAACTGGTTTTAGTGTGATGTGAATGAAGGAAAAAAAATAGTTTTATGGTTAATAATCTGAGCCAGAGGTGGTAATGAGTGAATACTAGGCAGTGAAACGAAGTAGAAAGGGGTGAGAAATGTTACAGGGAAGATTATGGAGGCTGAAAAAAACCAAATCAGCCCAACAGCAGACTTGGAGTGCTTCCCTGGCATTGAAAGTCAGAGTAGATGGGGTCAGGAATTACAGTAAATGTGGAGCTTGTTTAACGGGAAGGAGTGTGCTGTCATCTAATGTGAGTTACAAGGTGGGTTATATGCTGATAAGCTCATGGAACACTAGTGTTAATTTAATTACTGTATTGAACTCTGTTTAGCTCTGAATTAGACTCCAGGCCAGCAGGGATTTTTGGAATTCATGTTTGTTGTCTTAGAAGTATAAGTAGTAACAATGTGTAAGACTTTGTATATTAACCAGGAGTAGGAATGTGAATTTTTTCTAACATTGTTAATTTTTAATGTTTGAGATTTTGTCTCCTGGGATCAGTTTAATGTTTCACGTGGCTTTACAAATAGGACATTTTGCAGTATTTTTACATCTTAAATATAACGAGCTTTTATGTGTGCATACACATATGTGTATACATAACCATTATTCAATATTTAATTCAAAAGAATATGAACTCACTTTCTCTCCTCTGGTTTTTTGTATGTCTGCAATGTAGGGAGGCATGGAAACTTTGGAGCTGCAGAAGGACATGAAAGAGGAGTCAGATGAAGAAGAGGATGATGATGAAGAATCTGGACGATTACGTTTCAAAACTGAAAGGAAAGAAGGAACAATTATTAGGCTCTCAGATGTAACTAGAGAGAGAAGGAACATTCCAGAAACTTTGGGTAACTTTTTTTTGCCTGTCTCCCATCCTTCACTCCCATTTCAACTTCCTCCGTAGTACTGTTATGATTAATGAAACAGATAAAAAAAAAAAAGTTGCCTTTATAGAGTATTACGCATGGCATTCAGAGGGTGGATGGTCTGTGTGAGGTGAGAGCTGAGTTACGGTGCTGTAAAGGTCAGTCTATAAAAATGACTTGTCTTCTGGATTAAAACATGTTTGAATAAAATATTTGATTGTTTTTTTTAATAGTTTTTCTTTTGCAGTCTGTGGCTTAGACCTGCTCTCATGCATACTGTGTGGTTCCTGGCTGGCTCTGGGAAGGTGGTGTGGGGTGGTACAGGGTCATTTTACCCTTCCTGAGACTGTCCAGGTTGCCAGGGCTAATTCTGGGACAGACTGTTTTTCTTTTGTACCTTTTAGTGTTCTTATAACCATCTCTTTTTGTTGTTGTTGTTCTGTGTGCCATTCCTCTCAGTGTTTAATGAGACAAGGTGACTTGTTCGTAGCCCAGTCAGTTGACCATCATTCCTGTTACAGACCTACTGCAGAGCCTTTTCCAGTATTGACCCCCCACCCCCTTGTCTGTGGCTCTGCCTAGTGCCCATTGCAAAGAATAAAGCAGTGGTTCTCACGTTAGAGCAGCAGAATCACCCAGAGGACTTGGTAAAGCACGTGTTTCTGGACGCGCTCTCAGCTCTTCTGATCCAGGGGGTTAGGGCGGGGCCCGCGAAAATCGTGTTTCTGGTGGTTCCCAGCTAGTGCTGTTCCTGCTGCTCTGGAACCCATACTTTGAGAGCCGCTGGGATGTTGTGCCGTATTCTAAGGAGGCGGGTAGGAGGGTGGAAGGGTGGAAGGACAGGGTGGTTGTTCTTGTTCTCTGGTCTTGGTCAAAGTAAAAGTCAAGAAACTATTAGTTACTACCTTTATTACTTCATAAAAGTGTTATTTGTAGCCGTTTTCAGTCGAAACCCTGAGCGTGTGTCTTTAAGTGGCAGATGGGAATTCTCTGTCAGGGCACTAAGCTCACAAGATGCCAAAGTTAACAGTAGTGAGCCAGTCTTATCATGTTCCTTTACTAAGTGAGGTTTGTGGAAAGATTGACCTAGAGACTTAGTGTTCTCCATTTCTTCTCCCTCCAGTTTCCTCCTTCTACCTTTTGGCCCAGAATTTCCCTAGACTGTTCTTAAGTTATGGTATAAAGTTGCCGGTTGGTCTGAACCAGTACACCATAGGTTTCTAAGAAAGCAGAGCTGAGAAGTTAGGCTTGGGTAAAAGGAGATGAATCAAAGGTCTTAAAACGGGCGGCTTCCCTGGTGGCGCAGTGGTTGAGAGTCCGCCTGCCGATGCAGGGGACGCGGGGTCGTGCCCCGGTCCGGGAAGATCCCACATGCCG